>NC_135978.1:4733734-4927542 GCF_053455715.1 Rhinoraja longicauda
CTCCATCTCTCCCCCCCCCCCCCCCCCCCCCCACCCCCCCGCATCTCTTACCCAAGGCAGTGTAGAAGCCACATCAGGCTTGGTCAGTGAGGCTGTTCAGGGGGATGAGAGATGGGGATGGATGTAGACTGGGGTGCTGTGAATCCTAGAGACAGGGAGACAGAGTGAGGGTGACGTTTCGTGGCTGGCAACGCAGATCGCCACTGTCTGGAACACTGTGCCACACAGTTGATCACAATGCGCAAATATTAGTCGAAAAACAACTCAAAGTTCAGAAGGGGAGAGAGGAGAGAGCCCAAAGCAAACACTCGCTGGTGACACGGAGTGCCGGGGTAACTCAGCGGGTCAGGCAGCACCTCTGGAGATTGACACAGAGTGCTGGAGTAACTCAGCAGGTCAGGCAGCATCTGTGGAGAACGTGGACAGGTGACGTTTCACAGAGTGCTGGAGTAACTCAGCGGGTCGGGCAGCATCTCTGGAGATTGACACAGAGTGCTGGAGTAACTCAGCGGGTCGGGCAGCATCTCTGGAGAACGTGGACAGGTTCATAGTGCTCGAGTAAGGTGGTGCAGCGGTAGAGTTGCTGCCTCACAGCGCCAGAGACCCGGGTTCGATCCTGACTGCGGGTGCTGTCTGTACGTAGTTTGTACGTTCTCCCCGTGACCTGCGTGGGTTTTCTCCGGGTGCTCCGGTTTCCTCCCACACTCCAAAGATGCGCAGGTCTGTAGGTTAATTGGCTTCAGTAAAAATCGTAAATTGTCCCCAGTGTGTGGGATAGTGCTGGGAATGATCACTGGTCAGCGCAGGCTCGGTGGACAAAGGGCTCTAAAGTCAAAAGTCATGAGAGTCGTTTACGTTGAATCTTTGCTGGAGGTTACACTTAGCTTAGTTTCGTTTAGTCTAGTTTAGAGATACAGCGCGGAAACAGGCCCTTCGGCCCACCAAGTCCGCTACGACCAGCGATCCCCGCACATTAATACTATCCTACACACACTAGGGACAATTTTTTAAAACATTTACCAAGCCAATTAACCTACATACCTGCACGTCTTTGGAGTGTGGGAGGAAACCAAAGATCTCGGAGAAAACTCACGCAGGTCACGGGGAGAACGTGCAAACTCCGTACAGACAGCACCCGAGGTCAGGATCGGACGTGGGTGTGTGGCGCTGGCTGTGAGGATTTGATTATTTTCGAAGGATTTGTTTGGCGAGGACAAACGAAAGCAATCAGAATTTGCTTTTTGGACTTCTGTCGGAAAGCAGAGACTCTCTTTGTTGAAAGAGTCCTCTAATTGGGGAGGATTTGTTCGTGTTTTCTGAAAGTCGTAGGAGCGACACCAGTCATTGAAAGTAGGCATGCAGGTGCAGCAGGCAGTGAAGAAAGCGAATGGTATGTTGGCATTCATAGCGAGGGGATTTGACTATAGGAGCAGGGAGGTTCTGCTGCAGTTGTACAGGGCATTGGTGAGACCACACCTGGAGAATTGTGTACAGTTTTGGTCTCCTAATCTGAGGAAAGACATTCTTGCCATAGAGGGAGTACAGAGCAGGTTCACCAGATTGATTCCTGGGATGGCAGGACTTTCATATGAAGAAAGACTGGATAGACTCGGCTTGTACTCGCTGGAATTTAGAAGATTGAGGGGGGATCTTATAGAAACTTACAAAATTCTTAAGGGGTTGGACAGGCTAGATGCAGGAAGATTGTTCCCGATGTTGGGGAAGTCCAGAACAAGGGGTCACAGTTTAAGGATAAGGGGGAAGTCTTTTAGGACCGAGATGAGAAAGTTTTTTTTCACACAGAGTGGTGAATCTGTGGAATTCTCTGCCACAGAAGGTAGTTGAGGCCAGTTCATTGGCTATATTTAAGAGGGAGTTAGATGTGGCCCTCGTGGCTAAAAGGATCAGGGGGTATGGAGAGAAGGCAGGTACAGGTTACTGAGCTGGATGATCAGCCATGATCATATTGAATGGCGGTGCAGGCTCGAAGGGCCGAATGGCCTACTCCTGCACCTATTTTCTATGTTTCTATGTTGTCACCTTCCTCTCAGCTGGCAATGAACCGTTCTACATTTTTCTTGGACCAGCGTCCCCTTTGATCTGTGTTTTCACACCTAACCCTTCCCATACCTCCCTGTCTCCCTCTCCCCGACTCTCAGTTTGAAGAAGGGTCTCGACCCGAAACGTCGCCCATTCCTTCTTTCCAGAGATGCTGCCTGTCCCGCTGAGTTACTCCAGCACTTTCGAGTCATAGAGTCATAGAGTGATACAATGTGGGAACAGGCCCTTCGGCCCAACTTGCCCACACCGGCCAACATGTCCCAGCTACACTAATCCCACCTGCCCGCATTTGACCCATATCCCTCCAAACCTGTCCTATCCATGTACCTGTCTAAATGTTTCTTAAATGTTGGGATAGTCCCTGCCTCAACTACCTCCTCTGGCAGCTCGTTCCACACACCCACCACTCTTTGTGTGGAAGTTTATCTTTTGTGTAAACCAGCATCTGCAGTTCCTTCCTGCACATTTAAGATGTATTTGGATAAGAACCTGAATTGGCAACTAATAGAAGTGTAAGCAATATGTACAGCTAGATCAGATTGGTGTAAATGTGCGGGGATCGCTGGTCGGCGCGGACTCGATGGGCCGAAGGGCCTGTTTCCGCGCTGTGTCTCGAAACAACACTGAAAGACAACTCTCTATTCCACTGCATAGGTTCATTAATTTAAAATAATCTCTCATTTGTTAGACCATGACAATTTTAATAACGTGCATGTGAAGTCAAGTAATGGTGAATTAACTGACTCGCCATTATCCCATGTATACGGTAGAAAAGCTGTTTCTGAACTGCTTTAATCTAGATCTGAAAGTCAGCACTTGAAGGTGAAATATAATGCATAATTAGAGAATGTTCCACACAAGAGTCACATTCCTTTGGTTTAGTTTAAATACCGTGCATAAAATTACAGTCTGCTTACTGTAATTGTGATAAACCTGGTTTAGTTTAGTTTAGTTTAGAGATACAGCGTGGAAACAGGCCCTTCGGCCCATCGAGTCCACTCCGACCAGCGATCCCCGCACACTAACACTATTCTACACCAGGGATAATTTTTACATTTAAAAAAATTTACCAAGCCGATTAACCTACAAACCTGCATGGCTTTGGAGTGTGGGAGGAAACCGAAGATCTCGGAGAAAACCCACGCAGGTCACGGGGAGAACGAACAAACTCCGTACAGACAACGCCCGTAGTCGGGATCGAACCCGGGTCTCCGGCGCTGTAAGCACTGTAAGACAGCAACTGTGCCGTTAAATCAAGGCTAGCCCATTAAATCAAGGCTAGCCCATTAAATCAAGGCTAGCCCATTAAATCAAGGCTAGCCCATTAAATCAAGGCTAACTGGAGTGTGTTCCTGCAGTCTTTAGCCAAGTTTAACACCTCTGCAAACAAAGTCACTTTTGATGTATGATTACCTTATTCCTGTGGTAAAGTAATTAATTTCTTTGTGAATTGTAATCTCTAATGGTGGATGATGTAATTAGCGATTTTGTGCTCAATTACGATCGCTATCTCATTCTACGAATTAAATATCCTGTTCAGAATTTTCCAACTTCATCTATAATGTCGCAGAAACTGTCAGAGGGTCCAGAGTGAAATTATCTCCAAATATATCTTGTTTTGGGTCAAGACCCAGTCTGAAGAAGGGTCTCAACCTGAAATATCACCGATTCCTTTTCCCCAGAGATGCTGCCTGATCCGCTGAGTTACTCCAGCGTTTTGTGTCTATACAATACAATACAATACAATATATCTTTATTGTCATTGTACAGGGGTACAACGAGATTGGGAATGCGCCTCCCATACGATGCAATAAATTAATTAGCTAGTCATTTGAAACAAATTGGAACAGTTTTCAGTGTAAATCAGCATCGCCAGTTCTTTCCTATACATATATCTAGAAACATAGAAACATAGTTATATCTAGTTTAGTTTAGACGCAAAAAGCTGGAGTAACTCAACGGGTCAGGCAGCATCTCTGTTTTGGAACTGCAGTTGTACAGGGCCCTAGTGAGACCGCACCTGGAGTACTGTGTGCAGTTTTGGTCTCCAAATTTGAGGAAGGATATTCTTACTATTGAGGGCGTGCAGCGTAGGTTTACTAGGTTAATTCCCAGAATGGTGGGACTGTCATATGTTGAAAGCGGTTAGGCTTGTATACACTGGAATTTAGAAGTCTGAGAGGGGATCTTATCGAAACATATAAGTTTATTAAGGGGTTGGACACATTAGAGGCAGGAAACATGTTCTCAATGTTGGGGGAGTCCAGAATAAGGGGCCACAGTTTAAGAATAAGGGGTAGGCCATTTAGAACTGAGATGAGGAAAAACTTTTTCAGTCAGAGAGTTGTAAATCTGTGGAATTCACTGCCTCAGAAAGCAGTGGAGGCCAATTCTCTGAATGCATTCAAGAGAGAGCTAGATAGAGCTCTTAAGGATAGCGGAGTCAGGGGGTATGGGGAGAGGGCAGGAACGGGGTACTGATTGAGAATGATCAGCCATGATCACATTGAATGGTGGTGCTGGCTCGAAGGGCCGAATGGCCTCCTCCTGCATCTATTGTCTATTGTCTTTTGTCTATTGAGACCCTCCTTCAAATTTAGTTTAGAAATGCAGCATGGAAGCAGACACTTGGGCCCACCGAATCCTCGCCAAACTGCAATCCCTGTAGCACTAGCACCATCCCACACACACAAGGGACAATTTACAATCTTTACCGAAGCCAATTAAGCTACAAACCTGCACGTCTTTGGAGTGTGGGAAATAATTGGAGCACCTGGAGAAAAGCCACGCAGGTCACAGGGAGAACAAGGCATGATGGCGCGGCGGTAGAGTTGCTGCCTCACAGCGCTTACAACACCGGAGACCCGGGTTCGATCCTGACTATGGGCGCTGTCTGTACGGAGTTTGTACGTTCTCCCCGTGACCTGCGTGGGTTTTCTCCGAGATCTTCGGTTTCCTCCCACACTCCAAAGATGTACAAGTCTGTAAGTTAATTGGCTTAGTATAAATGTAAAAATTGTTCCCAGTGTGAGTAGGATAGTGTTAGTGTGCGGGGATCGCTGGTCGGCATGGACTCGGTGGGCCGAAGGGCACAGTATCTCTAAACAAAACTAAATTAACTAAAGATGCTGCCTGTCCCGCTGAGTTACTCCAGCACTTTGTATCTATCTTCAGTATAAGCCAGCACCTGCAGCGCCTCTCCTCGCCTGCCCGACCCCCTCTGTGTCCCGGGGGGCCCCTCCTGTTGCCGACCTTGAAGGCTCTGGAGGCATTACCCCGGCCCCTCTCCCACCGGCCCCTCTCCCACCGGCCCCTCTCCCACCGGCCCCTCTCCCAGTGGCCCCTCTCCCACCGGCCCCCTCTCCCCTGACCCCTCTCCCCCCGACCCCTCTCCCACCGGCCCCTCTCCCACCGGCCCCTCTCCCACCGGCCCCTCTCCCACCGGCCCCTCTCCCAGTGGCCCCTCTCCCCCCGGCCCCTCTCCCCCCGGCCCCTCTCCCACCGGCCCCTCTCCCACCGGCCCCTCTCCCCCCGGCCCCCCTCCCCCCCCGGCCCCTCTCCCCCGGCCCCTCTCCCACCGGCCCCTCTCCCACCGGCCCCTCTCCCACCGGCCCCTCTCCCCCCGGCCCCTCTCCCCCCCGGCCCCTCTCCCCCCGGCCCCTCTCCCACTGGCCCCTCTCCCACCGGCCCCTCTCCCAGTGGCTCCTCTCCCACCGGCCCCTCTCCCCCCGGCCCCCCTCCCCCCGGCCCCTCTCCCACCGGCCCCTCTCCCACCGGCCCCTCTCCCACCGGGCCCTCTCCCAGTGGCCCCTCTCCCACCGGCCCCCCCTCCCACCGGCCCCCCTCCCCCCGACCCCTCTCCCCCCGACCCCTCTCCCACCGGGCCCTCTCCCCCCGGCCCCTCTCCCACTGGCCCCTCTCCCACTGGCCCCTCTCCCAGTGGCCCCTCTCCCACCGGCCCCTCTCCCCCCGGCCCCCCTCCCCCCGGCCCCTCTCCCACCGGCCCCTCTCCCACCGGGCCCTCATCCAGTGGCCCCTCTCCCACCGGCCCCCCTCCCACCGGCTGCTCTCCCCCCGACCCCTCTCCCCCCGACCCCTCTCCCACCGACCCCTCTCCCACCGGCCCCCCTCCCACCGGCCCACTCCTTGCATCCGACATCACCAGCGGACAAGCACAGAACACAACTCACACAATGACTCCAAGCCAACTAACCTACAATACAATACAATACAATATCTTTATTGTCATTGTACAGGGATACAACGAGATTGGGAATGCGCCTCCCATACGATGCAATAATTTAATTAGCTAGTCAGTATTAATTTAGACAACCCAAAGAAACAAAATTAGAAACAGTTTTAAAACAGAATAAAGTGCAAGTAGATCTGTGCCGGTTCACTGTGCGATGTGACCATCCGGCTCAGCAGGACCGGTTCATAGCAGCTATGGCCCTGGGGATGAAGCTGTTCCTGAGTCTGGAGGTGCGGGCGTAGAAGGCCTTGTATCGTCTGCCCGATGGTAGAAGTTCGAACAGACTGTTGCAGGGGTGTGAAGAGTCTTTGTGGATGCTGGTGGCTTTTCTGAGGCATCGCGTGTTGCCGACTGAAGAAGGGTCTCGACCCGAAGCGTCACCCATTCCTTCTCTCCTGAGATGATGCCCGCCCCGCTGAGTTACTCCAGCATTTTGTGTCTACCTTTGGTTTAAACCGGCATCTGCAGTTCCTTCCTAAACTAAACAAGCCTCCTTCTTCATTCGTTCATTTAATACAGACAGCAAGCAAGGTCGAATTAGTGTTTGAAGAATGGTCTCGACCCGAAACCTCCAGCATTTTGTGTCTACCTTCAATTTGAACCAGCATCTGTTGTTACCTAACTATACAAACCCCGCACCCCGGGAGGAAACCGAAGATCTGGGAGAAAATCACGGGGAGAACGTACGAACTCCGTACAGGCAGCGCCCGCGGTCGGGATCGAACCCGGGTCTCCGGCGCTGCATTCGCCATGAGGCAGCGACTCTACCGCTGAGCCACCGTGCTTGTTAAACATGCTGGGACTGCAATCGTGCAGGTCGGTGTTCCACCGACAAGCTTTCTGGAAGCCACAGGTAAAACACATTACAGGTTATAACGTACTGTTTTACACACGATGAACCTGCTCTGAGCGGAGAGACACTGAGGGGAACGACACCAGCAAAATAAATAATTGATCAGCGGCTGCAATTAAATTTTCTCTGAATAATTTATTTCCCGTTATGTAAAAATGAAGAATGCAAAAAATATGTCCACAGATGGTTGCTGTGGAAGTTCACAGATTTTTGGATATCTCGCGGCTTTGCGGAGAAGAAAGTTCCAAGAAAGTGTCTTAAATTTGAAGGCACAAGGAACTACAGATGCTGGCTTATTAAAAAAAAAGAAACAAAGTGTTGGAGTAACTGGAGTTTTGTTGACCGTGTTCTCTAGTCCCACCGATCCGCACTTGGTCCATATCTAGGGTTGCCAACTTCCTCAATAGACAATTGACAATAGGTGCAGGAGGAGGCCATTCGGCCCTTTGAGCCAACACCGCCATTCCATGTGATCACTTCTGATCATCCACAATCAGTACCCCGTTCCTGCCTTCTCCCCATACCCCCTGACTCCGCTATCCTTAAGAGCTCTATCTAGCTCTCTCTTGAATGCATTCAGAGAATTGGCCTCCACTGCCTTCTGAGGCAGAGAATTCCACAGATTCACAACTCTCTGACTGAAAAAGTTTTTCCTCATCTCCATTCTAAATGGCCTACCCCTTATTCTTAAACTGTGGCCCCTGGTTCTGGACTCCCCCAACATTGGGAACATGTTTCCTGCCTCTAACGTGTCCAACCACTTAATAATCTTATACGTTTCGATAAGATCTCCTCTCATCCTTCTAAATTCCAGTGTATACAAGCCTGGTCGCTCCAGTCTTTCAACATATGACAGTCCCGCCATTCTGGTAATTAACCTAGTAAACCTACGCTGCACGCCCTCAATAGCAAGAATATCCTTCCTCAAATTTGGAGACCAAAACTGCACACAGTACTCCAGGTGCGGTCTCACTAGGGCCCTGTACAACTGCAGAAGGACCTCTTTGCTCCTATACTCAACTCCTCTTGTTATGAAGGCCAACATTCCATTGGCTTTCTTCACTGCCTGCTGTACCTGCATGCTTCCTTTCAGTGACTGATGCACTAGGACACCCAGATCTCGTTGTACGTCCCCTTTTCCTAACTTGACACCATTCAGATAATACTCTGCCTTCCTATTCTTACCACCAAAGTGGATAACCTCACACTTATCCACATTAAACTGCATCTGCCATTCATCCCCCCACTCACACAACCTGTCCAAGTCACCCTGCAACCTCATAGCATCTTCCTCACAGTTCACAGTTCACACTACCACCCAGCTTTGTATCATCAGTTCACACTACCACCCAGCTTTGTATTATCCCCACTCTTTGCTTTCTGTCTGTCAACCAATTTTCTATCCATGTCAGTACCCTACCCCCAATACCATGTGCTCTAATTTTGCCCACTAATCTCCTACGTGGGACCTTGTCGAAGGCTTTCTGAAAGTCAAGGTACACCACATCCACCGGCTCTCCCCTGTCAATTTTCCTAGTTACATCCTCAAAGAATTCCAGAAGATTATTCCTCACTCCCAAATACGGGACGAGGTGACATCACCGCCCCGCATCCCCACGTGATCTCACCCAGCCGGCGGCCACGTGCTCCCGCGCCACCAATGGCCGCTGGCTGGGTGAGGTCACGTGGGGCGCAGGGCGGTGATGTCACCCCTTTGTCCCTTATTTGGGAGTGAGGAAGTTGGCAACCCTACTAATACGGGACAAGGGTGGGTCCCGTACGGGGCAAACTAATTTAGCCCAAAACACGGGACGTCCCGGCTAATGCGGGACAGTTGGCAGACCTACCCATATCCCTCTAAACCTGTCCTTTAATTTAGTTTATTGTCTCAGCTTGGAAACCTCATCTGGACAGTTTAGTTTAGTTTAGTTTTGTCTTTAGTTTCGAGGTACAGCGCGGAAACAGGCCATTCGGCCCACCGAGTCCGCCCCTGACCGCAATGGGGTACAGGTGAATCGGACAGTACCCTGGCTTACGGAAGGGCCGTTTCTTGATAACAGAGGGGAAGAAGCCGTTCCTGAGTCTGGTGGTGCTATTGAGGGTGTGCAGTGTAGGTTTACTAGCTCAATTCCCGGAATGGCGGGACTGTCATATGTTGAAAGACTGGAGCGAAGAGGCTTGTATACACTGGAATTTAGAAGGATGAGAGGGGATCTTATCGAAACGTATAAGATTATTAAGGGGTTGGACACGTTAGAGGCTTCTGTCATTTCTGCCGGATGTAGAAGAGGTCTTTGATCATGTGTGGGAAGGAACTGCAGGTGCCAGTTTAAATCAAAGATAGACACAAACAGCTGGAGGAACTCAGCGGGACAGGCAGCATCTCCGGAGGGAAGGAACGGGTGACGTTTCGGGTCGAGACCCTTCTTCAGTTCTTGAAACGTCACCCATTCCTCTTCTCTGGAGATGCTGTCCGACCCGCTGAGTTACTCCAGCTTATAACGGAGCAAGAGTCCTCTGTCTTTTTAACTCAGTCGGAAATTTGCTTCCAGTTCTGTCGCTGTTTATCTTTCTCTGAAACCATGCTTTTTTTTTTCTTCGCAGAATCACGTGGGGCCCTTGAGGGCTTTAAGACGAGCTGTGGTTGTTTGGAATACTTTAATTGACAGGTTTGCCCCTTCCCGAAGGCCTTGAAGCTTCACAGCACATCAAAGCATTTGTTTTTGTTTAAATAATAATCCGGACTCCTCCTGTGGCTCCAGATGGTGCCTTACAGTTCACCTCCCCTTGATTTCCTTTGTGGGTATGTAAAGCAACGTCGCCACATATTTCCACAGATTCACCCAACTCAACAAACCATGCTTTGCAATTATTAGCATAACATCTATCATCCTTCGGAGTTGAGCCGTTTACGTTTCAACCAGGCCACCAATCAGGTCATCAGGTCTTGAGGAACAGGAGTAGAATTAGGCCGTTCGGCCCATCAAGTCTACTCCCGCCATTCAATCATGGCTGATCTATCGAAGATGAGCAAAAAAAAAGCTGGAGTAACTCAGCGGGACAGGCAGTATCTCTGGGGAGAAGGCATTGGTGATGTTTCGGGTCGAGACCCTTCTTCACACTGGTTGCTTGGCATCTGAAGAAGGGTCCCAACTCGAAACGTCACCCATTCCTTCTCCCCAGAGATGCTGCCTGTCCCGCTGAGTTACTCCAGCTTTTTGTGTCTATCTTCGGTTTAAACCAGCACCTGCAGTTCCTTCCAGCACATTGGCCGATCTATCTCTCCATCCTAACCCCATTCTCCTGCCTTCTCCCCATAACCCCTGACACCCGCACTAATCAAGAATCTATCTATCTCTGCCTTAAAAATATCGACTAATGACCTCCACAGCTGTCTGTGGCAAAGAATTTCACAGATTCACCACCCTCTGACTAAAGAAATTCCTCCTCATCTTCTCCTTAAACGAACCTCCTTTAATTCTGAGGCCGTGCCCTCTGGTCCTAGACTCTCCCACTAGTGGAAACATCCTCTCCACATCCACTCTGTCCAGCCCTTTCACTCTTCTGTAAGTTTCAATGAGGTCCCCCCCCCCCCTCATCCTTCTAAACTCCAGCGAGTACAGGCCCAGTGCCGACAAACGCTCATCGTAGGATAACCCACTCTCATTCCTGGGGTCATTCTTGTAAACCTCCTCTGGACCCTCTCCAGAGCCAGCACATCCTTCCTCAGATACGGGGCCCAAAACTGCTCACAGTGTTCCACATGCGGCCTGACCAGAGCCTTGTAGAGCCTTGTAGGGCCACAGCGACCAGCGCCTTGTAGAGCCACAGCGACCAGCGCCTTGTAGGGCCACAGCGACCAGCGCCTTGTAGAGCCACAGAGACCAGCGCCTTGTAGGGCCACAGCGACCAGCGCCTTGTAGAGCCACAGCGACCAGCGCCTTGTAGGGCCACAGCGACCAGCGCCTTGTAGAGCCACAGCGACTAGCGCTTTGTAGAGCCACAGCGACCAGTGCCTTGTAGAGCCACAGCGACTAGTGCCTTGTAGAGCCTTGTAGAGCCACAGCGACCAGTGCCTTGTAGAGCCACAGCGACTAGCGCTTTGTAGGGCCACAGCGACCAGTGCCTTGTAGAGCCACAGCGACCAGTGCCTTGTAGAGCCTTGTAGAGCCACAGCGACCAGTGCCTTGTAGAGCCTTTTAGAGCCACAGCGACTAGCGCCTTGTAAAGCCACAGCCACAGTTTAAAGCTGTCCATTCTAGGCACAAACGACTCCTCTCCGCTGGCAGTTCCCAATGGGACCAGCGAGTCAGCGGAGAAGCAAATGATTAATGTCACGCTTCTGCAGACAAAGTTGCTCTTTTCAGTTAAGATTAAGGACTTTGGCACATGGGATGCCGACAAAGCCTTCGAGCTCAACTAATCCACAGTTTATCGACTTGCACCAAACCCAACACTGACACCACAGTCAATTACAAAAAGCAAGCTATGCCCTCTCGGCCCACGATCCACATCTCTTAACCTGAGAAACAGACTCCGCTCACGGGGGCATGTGTGATAAATGAAAGATAACGCACGGAAACAGGCCCTTCGGCCCAACGGGTCCATGCCGACCATCGATCACCCATTCACACAAGTTAGGTTCATTTTGTTCAGTCCATAGTGGATGAATTTAAAAGAGAGTTAGATAGAGCTCTAGGGGCTAGTGGAAACAGGGGGTATGGGGAGAAGGCAGGCACGGGTTGCTGATTGTGGATGATCAGCCATGATCACATTGAATGGTGGTGCTGGCTCGAAGGGCCAAATGGCCTCCTCCTGCACCTATTGTCTATGTTTCTATAAGTTCATAAGATTACTTCAGAGATACAGGGTGGAAACAGGCCCTTCGGCCCATCGAGTCCATGCCGACCAGCGATGGTCCCTGCCTCAACTACGTCCTCCAGCAGCTCGTTCCATACACCCACCACCCTTTGTGCCTGTAATGACCAGGTTAAGTTTGTTTTTCAAATATGAGTGTTTTACAACCACTTTGTGTAAAACCATGGTAAACTTCCACTCATGGTGATGCTGATATTGGACTAACTTGCTGAAAGTTACTGGGGAGAAATGGGGCAGATGTTTCTTCCAGTGAAAATTAAGGGTACAGCTAACGTCAGGAAACTCTTGCAAGGGCGGCGCGGTGGCGCAGCGGTAGAGTTGCTGCCTCACAGCGCCAGAGACCCGGGTTCCATCCTGACTACGGGTGCTGTCTGTACGGAGTTTGTACGTTCTCCCCGTGACCTGCGTGGGTTTTCTCCGGGTGCTTCGGTTTCCTCCCGCACTCCAAAGACGTGCAGGTTTGTAGGTTAATTGGCTTGGAGTAAGTGTAAATTGCCCCCGGTGTGTGTCAGGTGGTGTTAGTGTGCGGGGACCGCTGGTCGGCGCGGACTCGGTGGGCCGAAGGGCCTGTTTCCGCGCTGTATCTCTGAACCAAACTCGAAAAAAATATCTGCTCAGGCCCTGAACCACAAAGACAACTGGCAAAGGAATGGGAGCTGATCTTTTAGCCTTTGTCTTGGATGGTAAATAACATATACGGTATCAAAACTGAGCAGATAAAACTATCATCAGATGCACAGGCTCGGCATGTCTCCGATTGTGCCTCTGCATAATTTGCTTACAGGGTTGAACTAATCCACAGTGTGTTTTCTGCTTAAAGACTTTACATTCTATGGGGATTATTGAGGCTCTGTGAAATGGATGATATCAAATTGCCAACCTGTTTTAAATCTCTCGCTCATTCCACTGACTCATATTCTGTAGAGACAAGGAAACTGCAGGTGCTGGAATCTTGCGCAGTTGCCAAAGTGCTGGAGTAACTCGGCAAGTCAGGCAGTATAGTTTAGTTTACAACCTCCCTTCACTCGCCACTTCCCGAATGAAAACATTTCCCTTCTGGGGCTATTGGCTTAGTTTGGCTCAGTTTAGTTCAGAGATACAGCGTGGAAACAGGCCCTTCGGCCCACCGACCAGCGATCCCCGCACACCAACACTATCCTAGGGCAGCACGGTGGCGCAGCGGTAGAGTCGCTGCCTGACATCGCTTGCAGCGACGGAGAGTCGGGTTCGATCCCGACCGCGGGCGGCGTCTGTACGGAGTTTGTACGTTCTCCCCGTGACCCGCGTGGGTTTTCTCCAAGATCTTCGGATTCCTCCCACACTCCAAAGACGTGCAGGTTTGTAGGTTATTTGGCTTGGTGTACGTGTAAATTATCCCTGGTGTGTGTAGGATAGTGTTAGTGCGCGGGGATCGCTGGTCGGTGCAGATACGGTGGGCCGAAGGGCCTGTTTCCGCGCTGTATCTCTAAACTAACACTATTCTGTTAGGGGCAATTTTACATTTATACCAAGTCAATTAACCTACAAACCTGCACGTCTTTGGAGTGTGGGAGGAAAACCGAAGATCCCGGTTAACTGTCACATGCACCAATTAAGGTACAGTGAAATTTGAGTTACCATACAGCCATACTAAGTGAAAAGCAACAAGCCGCACACAGCCACATAAAGTAAAATTCAACATAAACATCCTCCACATTCCTCACTGTGATGGAAGGTAATAAAGTTCCATCACCTTCCTCTTTGTTCCAATTAGCATTTCCAAATAACCGGAGTTTCACTGCTAAAATGCAAAGAGTTTGGTAATTCACTGTGCAAAAATCTGTCCTACAATCTTGTAATTAATTCTGAACTAAAATCTGATTGCAAGTTCTTTAACTTATCTTGGACCATCTGGTATTCTAATTAATTATTGTAATTAATTCTTTGATGCAGAAATAACTGTTCTGTGTCATTGTGCCACCATTTAGATTTTTGACAAGCAATATTTTTAATCTGCAAAAGGATATACAATCTGTCATATGCTGCTTAACAAGGCCAGCACTATTTTTGAAAAACCATCAAAGGTTTTCAATAGATACTAGATTACCCGAAATACAAGGTGTATTGAGTTTATTTTTGCTGAGTTTGAGTTTATTGAATTGAGTTTATTGTCAGGTGCAGTGACAAGCTTTTGTTGCGTCCTAACCAGTCAGTGGAAAGACAAATACATGATCACAATTGAGCCATTTACAGTGTACAGATACATGATAAGGGAATTACGTTTAGTGCAAGGTAAAGCCAGCAAAGTCCGATCGAAGATAGTCTTGAGGGTCACCAATGAGGTGGATAGTAGTTCAGCACTGCTCTCTGGTTGTGGTGGGATGGTTCAGTTGCCTGATAACAGCCGGGAAGAAACTGTCCCTGAATCTGGAAGTGTGCGTTTACACACTTCTGTACCTCTTGCCCGATGGGAGAGAGGAGAAGAGGGAGTGGCCGGGGTGAGACTGGTCCTTGATTATGCTGCTGGCCTTGCTGAGGCAGCGTGAGGTGTAGATGGAATCAATGGAAGGGAGGTTGGTTTGTGTGATGGTCTGGGCTGCGTCCACAATTCCCTGCAATTTCTTGTGGTCTTGGATGGAGCTGTTCCCCAAATCGGGCTGTGTTGCATCCCGATAAAATGCTTTCTACGGCGCACTTGTAGAAGTGTACTAATCAATGTAAATGATACTCATATATCGAGTCAAACAGTGTGGGAAAAGGCCCTTCGGCCCAACTTGCCCAGGCCGACCAAAATGCTGCATCTACATCCGTCACCTCTGCCCATGTTTGGCCCATATTCCTCCAAACCTTTCCTATCTATGTAGTTGTCCAAATGTTCTTGTACCTGACCCAGCTACTTCCTCTGATAGCTCATATACAATACAATACAATACGATACAATACAATACAATATATCTTTATTGTCATTGTACAGGGGTACAACGAGATTGGGAATGCGCCTCCATACGATGCAATAAATTAATTAGCTAGTCAGTATTCATTTAAACAATGAAACAAATTAGAACAGTCTTAAAACAGAATAAAGTGCAAGTAGATCTGTGCCGGTTCACTGTGCGATGTGACCATCCGGCTCAGCAGGACCGGTTCATAGCAGCTATGGCCCTGGGGATGAAGCTGTTCCTGAGTCTGGAGGTGCGGGCGTAGAAGGCCTTGTATCGTCTGCCCGATGGTAGGAGTTCGAACAGACTGTTGCAGGGGTGTGAGGAGTCTTTGTGGATGCTGGTGGCTTTTCTGAGGCATCGTGTGTTGTAGATGCCCTCCAAGGCTGGTAGCTGTGTTCCGATGGTCCTCTGAGCTCTATGGACTATCCGCTGAAGAGCTTTCCTCTCTGCCTCCGTGCAGCTGAGTGAGGTACCACACAGGGATGCCATGTGTTAGGATGCTCTCTATGGTGCAGCGGTAGAATGCCAACCACCCTCTGTGTGAAAAAGTTGCCCCTCAGGTTCCCATTAAATCTTGCCTCTCTCATCTTAATGTTACGTTCTCTGGCTCTTGATTCCTCTGCCCGATTGAATTTCCCCTTATATTCCCCTCATGACTTCTTCTTACAGCTCCCTAAAGTAACACCTTGGCCTCCTGCGCTCCAAGGAATAACGCCTTACCCCGCCCAACCTCTCCCGATAGCTTAGGCCCTTGAATCCTGGCAAAATCCTTGTAAATCTTTCTGTATTGTATCCAGCTGAATAACAGCTTTCCTCTTGCAGGGTGCCCAACACTGAACACGGTACTGCAAGTGCAGTCTCACCAACGTCTTGTACAACTGTAAAATGATGTCCTAACTTCTGTTAAAACTAGGGTTGCCAACTATCTCACTCTCAAATACGGGACAAGGTGACGTCACTGCCCCGTGCCCCATGTGACCTCACCCAGCCAGCGGCCACGTGCTCCCGCTCCACCAATGGTGGCTGCCATTGGCTGGGTGAGGTCACGTGGGGCGCGGGACGGTGACGTCACCCTTTGTCCCTTATTTGGGAGCGAGGAAGTTGGCAACCCTACTAACACGGGACAAGGGCGGTCCCGTACGGGACAAACCAATTTAGCCCAAAATACGGGGATGTCCCGGCTAATACGGGACAGTTGGCGACCCTAGTTAAATCCCGATGCGTGGAAAGATTTCTATCTACCCGTGACTCCACTTTCAAAGAGCTGGATCCCTCTGCTCAAATATCGCAAATTAAGAACAATATTCTTCGACTTCCCCCTCAGTATTGATTCAAAATGCCTGCCTCAGTGATGCCCAGGAGACAAGTTCACTGCAGCAACTTTCCATGCAAGATAGACACAAAGTGCTGGGGTAACTCAGTGCGTCAGGCAACGGCACGGGAAGGTGGCAAGTGTGGAAGGGAGTATTAGGCGTTGTTACTTAAAATGAGAGAATTCAACCTTCATGCCACTGGTTTGTAAGCTTCCCAAAGCGACGAGGCTTGTATACACTGGAATTTAGAAGGATGAGAGGAGATCTTATCGAAACGTATAAGATTATTAAGGGGTTGGACACGTTAGAGGCAGGAAACATGTTCCCAATGTTGGGGGAGTCCAGAACAAGGGGCCACAGTTTAAGAATAAGGGGTAGGCCATTTAGAACTGAGATGAGGAAAAACCTTTTCAGTCAGAGAGTTGTGAACCTGTGGAATTCTCTGTCTCAGAAGGCAGTGGAGGCCAATTCTCTGAATGCATTCAAGAGAGAGCTGGATAGAGCTCTTAAGGATAGCGGAGTCAGGGGGTATGGGGAGAAGGCAGGAACGGGGTACTGATTGAGAATGATCAGCCATGATCACATTGAATGGCGGTGCTGGCTCGAAGGGCCGAATGGCCTCCTCCTGCACCTATTATCTATTGAAATAAGAGATACAGCCGCAGAAACAGGCCCTTCAGCCCACCGAGTCCGTGCCGCCCAGCGATCCCCGCACACTAACACTATCCTACACACACGAGGGACAATTTCCATTTATAGCAAGCCAATCAGCCTACAAACCTGTACGTCTTTGGAGTGTGGGAGGAAACTGGGAGAACGTACAAACTCCGTACAGACGGCGCCCGTAGTCAGGATGGAACCCGGGTCTCTGGCGCTGTGAGGCAGCAACTCTACCGCTGCGCCACCGTGTTATATATCTGGGACAAATGACAATAAAACACTCTTGTCTCTAGTTCTGCACATTTTATGAAATTCATCAGGACTTTTCATGGTCTTTTCCTTGAACTTTTTCTGGACTTTTCATTGTCCTGGACTGGGACGTTTATTGTTTTAAAACTCTGATATAAATGCCATTCTTCCAGCGCTTGTTCACTTCAATTAACGAACACACACTTCACACACACGTCAGTTTATGGATACGACAGAATGCTGGTCTTTTTACTTGGGTAAATGGTGGCAGATGCAGAGCAGATGGAATCCATAAAAATAGAAACCGATTCTTATTTTGCCTTTTGCCTGAAAGTCCTTGAAAGAATGAACAGAAAACAACTGGGGATGAGATTATTGTATGTTATGGTAGCATGCATTTCACCTTGCCTAGGATGATGCCAGGACTCGAGGGCCTGAGCTTTCGGCCGAGGCTGAGTTGGCTGGGACTCTATTCCTTGGAGCGCAGGAGGATGAGGGTTAGGGGTGCCAACTATCTCACTCCTAAATAAGGGACATGGTGACGTCACCGCCCCGCGCCCCACGTGACCTCACCCAGCCAGCTGCCACGTGCTCCCGCTCCACCAACGGCGGCCGCCCGGGCGGGAGGCGGGTTGCTACGCAACCTCCTTTAGGCAGTGCCCGGGCCTCCGGACCTACAGCGTCCGGGCCTACAGCGTCCGGGCCTACAGCGTCCAGGCCTACAGCGTCCGGGCCTAAAGTGTCCGGGCCTACAGCGTCCGGGCCTACAGTGTCTGGGCCTACAGCGTCCGGGCCTACAGTGTCTGGGCCTACAGCGTCCGGGCCTACAGTGTCCGGGCCTACAGCGATCCCCGGGCCTAATACAGGACAAGAGCGGCCCGATCGAGACAAACCAATTTAGCCCAAAATACGGGATGTCCCGGCTAATACGGGACAGTTGGCAACCCTAATGAGGGGTGATCTTATACAAGTGCACAAAATCATGAGAGGAATAGATCAGGTAGACACACAGTCTCTTGCCCAGAGTAGGGGAATGGAGGGCCAGAGGATATAGATTTAGGGAGCGTGGGAAAAGCTATCCAGTCAAATCAAGTGTACACTCATGCACAAGTGAAAGAGTGAAATGATTGTAAGTCGATCCTGGATCTTAGAGAGCCAAAGAGTGATACAGCGTGGAAACAGGCCCTTCGGCCCATCTTGCCCACACCGGACAACATGTCCCGGCTACACTAGTCTCACCTGCCTGCATTTGACTAATGTTCCTCTAAATCTGTCCTATCCATGTACCTGTCTAACTGTTTCTTAAACATTATGATAGTCCCGGCCTCAACTACCTCCTCTGGCAGCTCGCTCCATACACCCACCACCCTCTGTGTGAAAACGATTCCTGTAAAATCTTTTCCCCTTCACCTTAAACCTATGTCCTCTCGTTCTCAATTCTCCAACTCAGAGCAAGAGACTCTGTGCATCTACCTGATCTATTCCTCTCCTGATTTTATACACCTCTGTTAGATCGCCCCTCATCCTCCTGCGCTCCAAGGAATAGAGTCCCAGCCTACTCAACCTCTCCCTATAGCTCATGCCCTCTAGTCCTGGCAACATCCTCGTAAATCGTCCCTGTACCCTCTCCACGTTCCGGTGCTATCTTCCATCTTCCAAGTCGATGAAAAATCTAATCTTGACCTTAGGAGATGTACAATTTCCTATATAGACATAAAATGCAGCAGTAACTCAGCAGGACAGACAGCACCTCTGGAGAGAAGGAATGGGTGACGTTTCGGGTCGAGATGCATCCTCAATTTCTTATATTCATAAGATCATAAGCGATAGGAGCAGAATTAGGCCATTCGGCCCATCAAGTCTGCTCCACTATTCATTCACGGCTGATCTATCTCTCTCTCCTAACCCCATTCTCCTGCCTTCTCCTCATAACCTCTGACACCCGTACTAATCAAGAATCTATCTATCTCTGCCTTAAATATATCCACTGACTTGGCCTCCACAGCCTTCTGTTGCAAAGAATTCCACAGATTCACCACTGAAGAAATTCCTCCTCGTCTCCTTCCTAAAAGAACGCCCTTTAATTCTGAGGCTGTGCCCTCTGGTCCTGGACTCTCCCACTAGTGGAAACATCCTCTCCACATCCACTGTGTCCAGGCCTTTCACTATTCGGTACGTTTCAATGATGTCCCCCCTCATCCTTCTAACCTCCAGCGAGTACAGGCCCAGTGCCGACAAACGCTCCTCGTGTGTTATATTCTTACTTTAAGGCGGGGTGTCCTGGCAGTATGGAACTTTTATATAATCTCATTGAAGAATGAATTTGATCCTGCTTATTAGTTTTCTAACTGACGTATATTTTCACCGGCCTATTTCCCGTTGCCATGGACATGAATGAGCTGAAGAATCATTTGGTTCTGACAAAATTCAGATTGTTTTTTGATGTTGTCAATCCCTCTGCTGTTGGTGAGTCATCCTCTTTTGATGTCCTCTGATCGGAATTTGCAAAACTGGTCTTAGAAGTCCAATGTCACTCATTTGTCTTCATTTACTGGCTTTTCAATAGCTTTAAGGTCTTCCATCATTAGTATTTCAGTAGAGATCTTACAAAGCATCTTTGTCAATGCCAATGAACCAAAACCCATTGACAAACCAGCCGAGTGCGGCTGTCAATGTTGTAACCTTACAGTCTAATTATAGTTTAGTTTAGTTC
This sequence comes from Rhinoraja longicauda, assembly GCF_053455715.1. Lineage (NCBI taxonomy): Eukaryota > Metazoa > Chordata > Chondrichthyes > Rajiformes > Arhynchobatidae > Rhinoraja > Rhinoraja longicauda. The sequence goes on from NC_135978.1 coordinate 4,753,635, forward strand.
AGTTTAGAGACGCAGCGCGGAAACAGGTCCCTTCGGCCCACCGGGTCCGCGCCGGCCAGCGATCCCCGCACACTAACACTATCCTACACACACTAGGGACAATTTACTCGCTGGAATTTAGAAGATTGAGGGGGGATCTTATAGAAACTTACAAAATTCTTAAGGGGTTGGACAGGCTAGATGCAGGAAGATTGTTCCCGATGTTGGGGAAGTCCAGAACAAGGGGTCACAGTTTAAGGATAAGGAGGAAGTCTTTTAGGACCGAGATGAGAACGTTTTTTTTCACACAGAGTGGTGAATCTGTGGAATTCTCTGCCACAGAAGGTAGTTGAGGCCAGTTCATTGGCTATATTTAAGAGGGAGTTAGATGTGGCCCTTGTGGCTAAAGGGATCAGGGGGTATGGCGAGAAGGCAGGTACAGGATACTGAGTTGGATGATCAGCCATGATCATATTGAATGGCAGTGCAGGCTCAAAGGGCCGAATGGCCTCCTCCTGCACCTATTTTCTATGTTTCTATGTTTCTACACTTACACCAAGCAAATGAAGCTGCTAACCTGCACGTCTTTGGAGTGTGGGAGGAAACCGGAGCACCCGGAGAAAACCCACGCAGGTCAGGGGGAGAACGAACAAACTCCGTACAGACAGCGCCCGTAGTCGGGATGGAACCGGGGTCTCTGGCACCGTGAGGCAGCAACTCTACCGCTGCGCCACCGTGCCGATGCAGCATTCCAGAATTCTCCGCAACGATCACTTTTGTTACCCTTCCCTGTTGCTGAATACTCAAAATCTTTCATTGGCCGACCATACATAACACTGAGTGCTTTTCCTGCTCTGTGTGTTTGTTCCGCAGTGAACACCAGTGGCAGTTTGTGCAGATGAAAGAGCAGAGGCTGAGTGGTGTTGCCTGCCTGCTGTGGTAAATTCCCCAGACTGCGCAGAGACAGAGATGTAACAGGAGGTGAATTAGCCAGGATGGAAACCCATACATTTTTAATGTGTAAAAAGTTACATCTGAACCCTGCAGATGTTTGAACAACTCCAGAAGTATGCAACGACTTTCACAACTTCAATAGAGTTCAGACGACCAAGAACGCTGTTCCGGCGCGGCACGGCGACGCAGAGGTAGAGTTACCGCCTCACGGCGCCAGAGACCCAGGTTCCATCCTGACCACGGTCGGCTGTCTGTCTGTACGGAGTTTGTACGTTCTCCCCGTGACCTGCGTGGGTTTTCTCCGGGTGCTCCGGTTTCCTCCCACACTCCAAAGACGTGCGGGTTTGTAGACTCATTGGCTTCTGTAAGTTGTCAGTCCTTTCGGCCTACCGAGTCTATGCCGCCCATCGATCACACGTTCACAATATTTCTGTGTGTAGGAAGGAACTGCAGGTGCTGGTTTAAACCAAAGACGGACACAAAATGCTGGAATAACTCAGCGGGACAGGCAGCATCTCTGGAGAGAAGGAATGGGTGACGTTTCGGTTCGAGTCTGAAGAAGGGTCTCGACCTGAAACGTCACCCATTCCTTCTCTCCAGAGATGCTGCCTGACTCGCTGAGTTACTCCAGCGTTTTGTGTCTATCTTCTCTCCAGAGATGCTGCCTGTCCCGCTGAGTTACTCCAGCGTTTTGTGTCTATCTTCTCTCCAGAGATGCTGCCTGACTCGCTGAGTTACTACAGCGTTTTGTGTCTATCTTCTCTCCAGAGATGCTGCCTGTCCCGCTGAGTTACTCCAGCACTTTGAGTCTTCCTTCCAACCCATCTCCCCCACCCTAGACGTCCTGCTAGTTTCACTGTTCATGTCCCTTCGTTATCACCTCTTCCACAGCCAACAATGGACCATTGTGGGCTCCCCCTTTCCTGGGTCATCGGTGCCGGCTCTGATTTGTTCCGTACCTTTTCATATATTTAATCTCCCTGACACTCAGTCTGAAGAAGGGTCTCGACCCAAAACCTCGCCCATTCCTTCTTCCCAGAGATGCTGCCTGACCCGCTGAGTTACTCCAGCATTTTGTGTCCTTCTTCATTTAAAAAAAACCAGCATCAGCGGTTCCTTCCTACACATTTCTACCTACACAAGTATGGCACGGTGGTGCAGCGGTAGAGTTGCTGCCTTACAGCGAATGCAGCGCCGGAGACCCGGGTTCGATCCCGACTACGGGTGCTGTCTGTGCGGAGTTTGTACGTTCTCCCCGTGACCTGCGTGGGTTTTTCTCCGAGATCTTCGATTTCCTCCCACACTCCAAAGATGTGCAGGTTTGTAGGTTAATTGGCTTGGTGTAAATGTAAACATTGTCCCGAGTGTGTGTCGGATAGCACAACTACACACTAGGATAGTGTTAGTGTGCGGGGATCGCTGGTCGGCGCGGACTCGATGGGCCGAGGGGCCAGTTTCCGCGCTGTATTCTCTAAACTAAACTAAATTTCGAGTAAGTGCCTGGATTCGTTGCTGAACGATCTGCCATAGAATCAATTTGCATGCCCTTGCTACGGCTATTAATCACACTCCAAACACGTGTCTATTTACCTCCACGACTTCTTGCAGCATAAATATTGCACGATCCCAGGTCCCCTTTGCCTGAAAGAGCTCTCAAACTGTGAGACAGAAACAGTCTGAGAGAATTAATGAGCAGCTTGTTGAACTTTTTCTTCACATTTTAATTCTGTTATCTTTTCAGGTCCCTCCACTGTAATTATTTCCCACTTACCACCCAAAATTGTTTTAATCGTAGCCTTGGATTTGTGAGCTTATGGGTGGAACATTGTCTCTTCTTTACTTTTCCCTTTGGAGATACAGCGCGGAAACAGGCCCTTCGGCCCGCCGAGACCGTGCCGGCCAGCGATCGCCCCGCACACTAGTACTATCCTACACACACACACACAAGGGAACGTTTAAATTTTTTACCTAAGCCGACTAACCTACAAACCCAGGCGTGTTTGGACCGTGGGGGGAAACCGGAGGCCCTGGAGAAAACCCTCGCGGGTCACGGGGAATATTGTCACATATGCAAAGTGCCATACCCAAGCGCATCCCTGTACAGAAATAGTTTTCTCCCCTCTCTGGTTAAAAGATGGTTGCAGGTACCATTGTAACATTTAAGAAACATTTGGCCAGGTGCATGGATAGGACAGGTTTAGAGGGATATGGGTAAATTGCAGGCAGGTGGGACTAGTGCAGATGGGGCATGTTGGTCGGTGTGGACCTGTTGGGTTGAAGGGGCAGTTTCCACACTGTATCACTCTATGGCTGAATGACTTTATGACTCTGCATTTCCCCAGTCTATTACTCTCATGAAGACCCTTCAGATTGAAGAAGGATCTCGACCCGAAATGTCACCCATTCTTTCTCGCCAGAGATGCTGCCTGACCCGTTGAGTTACTCCAGCATTTTGTGTCTATCTTTGGTGTAAACCAGCATCTGCAGTTCCTTCCTGCACTATTTCTCTCGTGACCCTTCTTCAGACTTCTTCACAGGTGGATCATGTGCAGGCAGATGAGATAGTTTATCTTGGCGTCCATGTTTGGCACAGACATTGTGGGCCGAATGGCCTGTTCCTGTGCTTTACTGCCCCTGTTTTCTCTGTTCTATGTCTAACATTGGACTTAGTCAATCTTTGAAAATCCCACCACCCTTTCAGATTTGCAACACAATTTTGAAGATTAAACTAGAATTTATTAGTTCCAACTATTAGTTCAGCACTTTGCCAACAAGTTTATTACTGGTCATTTACTTGGACACTCAGATTTTCTTTGATAATTTAATCCCGCTGAGTATTTTGGGTTAACGCTGTATTTAACGTGGAGAACTTGTTCCCATGGTAACACTTTCAGCATGATACTGGCTGTGATTTCGTTGGAAACAGTTCTTAACATGAACTTGTTTTCCAGTAACTTCTCGTTGCCATGATCCAGAAAAATAAATGTGACAAACCCCAGGCTCTCTTAATAAATGTACACGAGGAGAGAGTTTTAGTTTAGTTTAGAGATACAACGCGGAAACTGTCCCTTCGGCCCACTGAGTCCGCACCGACCAGCGATCCCCGCACATTAGCACTGTCCTAGAACATAGAATATAGAACATAGAAAATAGGAGCAGGAGTAGGCCATTCGGCCCTTCGAGCCAGCACTGCCATTCAATATAATCGTGGCTGATCATCCCAAATCAGTACCTCTTTCCTGCTTTTGGCCCATACCCCTTGATTCCGATAGCCCTAAGAGTTAAATCTAACTCTCTCTTGAAAACATCCAGTGAATTGGCCTCCACTGCCTTCTGTGGCCGAGAATTCCACAGACTCAGAACACACTGGGGACAATTTACAATCGTACCAAGTCAATTAACCTACAAACCTGTACGCCTTTGGAGTGTGGGAGGAAACCAGAGACATACAGCCCAGAAACAAGCCCTTCAGGCCAGCAAGACTTGTGCTGGCTATCGAGAACCCATTTACACCAACTCCATTTCATTCTCTCCACATTTTAGTTTAGTTTAGTTTCGTTTATTATTGCCGCATGGACCGAGCTACAGTGAAACGCTTTCTTGTTACGTTCTATCCGGTCCGCAGAAATATCATGCATGATTACAATCAAGCCGTCCACAGTGTACACATATAGGATAAAGGGAATAACGTTAAGTCCGATTTAGATAATAAAATGATGTAAATATGGGTTGAGGCACCTTGGCGTGGATCACACTATAAAACCTCTCTGCTTTTGTGCACGTGGTCCTTTGAATGCAATGTGCAGGAATGAATTCCCCCTCCCACTCCCACACTGGCCTTTCTGTCCTGGGCCTCCTCCACTGTCAGAGTGAGGCCCAGCGCAAATTGGAGGAACAGCACCTCATATTTCGCTTGGGCAGCTTACCCATTTAAGTTTCATTGGGCAAATAACATTTGATTTCTCTTACTTCAAGTCCCCTCTCTCTCCGTCCCCCACCCTGGTCATCGTACTAGTTTCACTGTCGTCCTGTTGAGTTTCACCGTCCGTGTAACCCGTTATCACCTTCCCCACAGCCAGCAATGGACCATTGTGGGCTCCACGTTTCCTTGATCGTCGTTACCTTTCGCATATCTTTCATTCATTTGTTCTATATCACTGTCTATACCTCTATGTTTCCCCCTGCCCCCTCAGACTGAAGAAGGGTCTCGAGCCGAAACGTCACCCATTCCTTCTCTCCAGAGATGCTGCCTGACCCGCTGAGTTACTCCAGCACTTTGTGTCTTCCTTTGCATGCACTGTTCCTTCGACCAGACTGACAGGGTCACATCACCCTCACTGAGAACTTTACAAGTGTAGATGTTAAAAGCAGAGCAAAGACTGACTGACCTACAGGTTATCATTTCAGCTGAGTCCAATGATTTCACGACAGATTGGAACTTCAGAGTAATTACCAGTTTGACATGACTTCATAGATAAGATGCCTTATCTCTCATCTTGTCCTGATTATTTTCTCCCCTTTCATTCTCAGCGTGCCAAGGCAAGAAATACACATTGTTTTAAAACTGCAACCCCAAACACAAAGACCAGATCAATTGGAAGGGCAGCGGCCTTGTCAAACCCACTAAATACTAAATTGTTTCTGTAAACCCAGTTGAGAAATAGAATCTATTTTCAATCGCTGTTTCCATTGCTCTTGTCCGAACAGTGTTCTGTGTGGAGTTTGCACATTCTCTCTGTGACCGCGTGGGTTTAGTTTAGTTTAGGGCGGAAACAGGCCATTCGGCCCACCGAGTCCACTCCGACCAGCAATCCCCGCGCACTAACACTATCCTACACACACTAGGGACAGTTTTTACATTTTTAAAATACCAAGCCAATTAACCTACAACGCCGTACGTCTTTGGAGTGCGGGAGGAAACCGGAACACCCGATGAAAACCCACGCAGGTCACGGGGAGAATGTACAAACTCCGTACCGACAGCGTAGTCAGGATTGAACCTGTGTCTCTGGCGCTGTAAGCGCTATGCGGCAGCAACTGTACCGCTGCGCCACTGTGCCGCCTTTAGCTCCGTGTTATCTCCAGGCACTCTGGTTATTATACAGGCCCATTGTCCCATCGTGTCCGAGCTGACCAACGATCACCTTTGTATAAATGTCACATTTATATAAAACTAGACCGAGTGGACCCGTTGGGCCCAAACCTCTCCTGCATTGGTGCAGCACCCTCTCCTACACCCTCCTCCCCTTACCTCCCTCCCTCTCCTCCCCCTCACCCTCCCTACTCCCTCCTCCCTCACCTCCCCTCCCCACCTCCCCCTCCCCCCTTACCCTCCCCCTCACTCCATCCCCCTCTACCCCCCTTATCCTCCCTCCTCCCCCCATATCCTACTTCCTCCCCCCCCCCCCCTCGTTCCACCCCCTCACTCCCTCCACCCCCTCCCTTCCTCCCTCCCCCCCTCGTTCCACCCCCTCACTCCCTCCACCCCCTCCCTTCCTCCCTCCCCCCCTCGTTCCACCCCCTCACTCCCTCCACCCCCTCCCTTCCTCCCTCCCCCCCTCGTTCCACCCCCTCACTCCCTCCACCCCCTCCCTTCCTCTCTCCCTCCTCCCTCCCTAAGAGATAGATTTAAACTTTAAAATGTGAATAACTTAAAAAATATAACTCCGGTTTCAATCAAACTTCTTCCATTAGCACCAAAGGGACGATGGTGAGTAAGGTGGGCCCAGAATTGTTGCGCTATCGTGTGTCGTTTTGGCTGTAGCTGTAACAAACAAACGAGAGTTTTAGTATATAGATGTATAAACGTAAAATTGTTCTCCAGTGTGTGTAGGATAGTGCTAATGTGCGGGGATCGCTGGTCGGCGTGGATTCTGTGGGCCAAATGGCCTGTTGCCGCACTGTCTCTCTAAACTAGGCCAAACTAAACTAAATTTCAATGTGTTGAAAGACTGGAGTGACTAGGCTTGTATACGCTGGAATTTAGAAGGATGAGAGGAGATCTTATCGAAACGTATAAAATTATTAAAGGGTTGGACACGTTAGAGGCAGGAAACATGTTCCCAATGTTGGGGGAGTCCAGAACAAGGGGCCACAGTTTAAGAATAAGGGGTAGGCCATTTAGAACGGATATGAGGAAAAATGTTTTCAGTCAGAGAGTTGTGAATCTGTGGAATTCTCTGCCTCAGAAGGCAGTGGAGGCCAATTCTCTGAATGCATTCAAGAGAGAGTTAGATAGAGCTCTTAAGGATAGCGGAGTCAGGGGGTATGGGGAGAAGGCAGGAACGGGGTACTTATTTTCATATTATTTCATATTTCAGATACAGCGCGGAAACAGGCCTTTTCGGCCCACCAAGTCCGCGCCGCCCAGCGATCCCCGCACATTAACACTATCCTACACACACTAGGGACAATTTTTACATTTACCCAGTCAATTAACCTACATACCTGTACGTCTTTGGAGTGTGGGAGGAAACCGAAGATCTCGGAGAAAACCCACGCAGGTCACGGGGAGAACGTACAAACTCCTTACAGTACAGCACCCATAGTCAGGATCGAACCTGAGTCTCAGGCGCTGTATTCGCTGTAAAGCAGCAACTCTACCGTTGCGCCACCGTGCCGCCACTGATTGAGAATGATCAGCCTTGGTCACATTGAATGCCGGTGCTGGCTCGAGGGGCCGAATGGCCTTCTCCTGCACCTATTGTCTATTGTCTATTGTCTATGGAAGTTAAAAAAAGTCACAAAACTGTTAATTGTACGACTGATGTTTTTACACCTTTTGTTTCTGGTTGAATGAAAAAATGATATTAACTGGCAGCGGTTTCTTTGTAGATTAAAAAATGCTTGTATCTCGAAAAAAATTGAGGTTTGGTACTTTTTTTTTAGTATTTTCATGTTTTTATAATTTGGTTAATATTTAACATGTTTTGATTTTATGCTTTTTAGTTATTAGTTTCAATTAATAATTAAAAATAATTAAAAATTAAGCTACATTCATCAACAATTTTCCCCATCGATATATCCACCACCTCTTCTATTTTAATTTGATGACCAATCAATTTCTAATTTAACAAACTAATAACTAAGAAGTATAAAACCAATGCATGATAAATATTAAATATCTTATTAGAGTCATAGAGCGATACAGCGTAGAAACAGGCCCTTCAGCCCAACCTGCCCACACCGGCCAACATGTCCCATCTACACTAGTTCCACCTGCCTGTGTTTGGCCCATATCCCTCTAAACCTGTCCTATCTGTGTACCTATTAAATTACTTATTAAATGTTGCGATAGCCCCTGCCTCAACTACCTCCTCCAGTAGCTCCTTCTAAACACCATACCACCCTTGGTTCTTGGTCCTCCAAAATATTCCAAATGGAATTTAAACTGGAGGTGGCGGAGTATGGACTTAAGCAAGAAGGGCTTCTTGGAGAAGAGGAGCTGCCTTAAATGTAGTTGTGTCTGGTTGAGTAACTATAGTAGGGTGAAGACTATTCCATGCTTTTACTGTGCAAGGGAAAAATGAGTTGCTGTACACATCTGTCTTGATAGCTGGTATCTCAAATTAAATCGAATGCCCTCGTCTACTCCTGATAGACAATAGACAATAGGTGCAGGAGGAGGCCATTCAGCCCTTCGAGCCAGCACCACCATTCAATGTGATCATGGCTGATCATCCTCAATCAGTACCCCGTTCCTGCCTTCTCCCCATACCCCCTGACTCCGCTATCCTTAAGAGCTCTATCTAGCTCTCTCTTGAATGCATTCAGAGAATTGGCCTCCACTGCCTTCTGAGGCAGAGAATTCCACAGATTCACAACTCTCTGACTGAAAAGGTTTTTCCTCATCTCAGTTCTAAATGGCCTACCCCTTATTCTTAAACCGTGGCCCCTGGATCTGGACTCCCCCAACATTGGGAACATGTTTCCTGCCTCTAACGTGTCCAACCCCTTAATAATCTTATACGTTTCGATAAGATCTCCTCTCATCCTTCTAAATTCCAGTGTATACAAGCCTAGTCGCTCCAGTCTTTCAACATATGACAGTCCCACCATTCCGGGAATTAACCTAGTAAACCTACGCTGCACGCCCTCAATAGCAAGAATATCCACAGTTATCCACAGATAGGTTTGGGTTTGGTGTAGATGTGGTCATCTATGTCGAGCTGACCATTTAACATTTTGTAACAACAGGTCAAACTGTGGGCTTTACGTCTGTCCTGGAGAGTGTTCCACCCCAATGAATTTAGAAGTTCGGTAACACTTGCTTCTCTCTCATCGGTATTTGTCACAAAACGAATACCTATGAGAGAGGTTTGGGAATACCCGTGAGAGAAGTATTTTCACCCTTTGTGTGAAAAAGATACCCCTCAGGATCCTAGAAAATATTTCCACCTTCACCTTAAACCTGTGCCCTCTGCTTCTCGATTCCCCTACTCTGGGCAAGAGACTTTGTGCGTTTACCCAATCTATTCCTCTCATGATCTTAAACACCTCTCTAAGATCACCCCTCCTCCTCCTCCGCTCTAGGGAATAGAGTCCCAACCTGCTCAACCTCTCCCTATAAATCAGACCCTTGAGTCCTGGCAACATCCTCCCTCTAGCCTTAGAGGGAGTAAAGAGAAGGTTCACCAGATTGATCCCAGGGATGGCAGGACTTTCATACGAAGAAAGACTGGATAGACTAGGCTTGTACTCGCTGGAATTTAGAAGACTGAGGGGGGATCTTATAGAAACATATAAAATTCTTAGGGGGTTGGAGAGGCTAGATGCGGGAAGATTGTTCCCGATGTTGGGGGAGTCCAGAACCAGGGGTCACAGCTTAAGGATAAGGGGGAAGTCTTTTAGGACCGAGATGAGAAAACATTTCTTCACACAGAGAGTGGTGAGTCTGTGGAATTCTCTGCCACAGAAGGTAGTTGAGGCCAGTTCATTGGCTATATTTAAGAGGGAGTTAGAAGTGGCCCTTGTGGCTAAAGGGATCAGGGGGTATGGAGAGAAGGCAGGTACAGGATACTGAGTTGGATGATCAGCCATGATCATATTGAATGGCGGTGCAGGCTCGAAGGGCCGAATGGCCTACTCCTGCACCTATTTTCTATGTTCTATGTTTCTATCCTTGTAAATTTTCTCTGCACCCTTTCCAATTTGACAACATCTTTCCTTTAACATGGTGCCCAGAATGAACATGATACTCTAAATGCAGCCTCACCAACTTCTTATACAACTGCAGCATGACCTCCCGACGTCTTTACTCAATATTCCGACTGATGAAGGTCAATGTGCCAAAAGACTTTTTGACCACCTCAACAAACCTATTTAAGTAACATACATCAAAGAATTTACCAAACCAAGTTTTCTAGAGATACCATGGAGCGGGAGCACGTGGCCGCTGGCTGGGTGAGGTCACGTGGGGCGGTGACATCGCCCTTTGTCCCGTATTTGGGAGCAAGGAAGTTGGCAACCCTACTAATACGGGACAGGGGCGGTCCCGTACGGGACAAAACAATTCAGCCCAAGATACGGGGATGTCCCGGCTAATACGGGACAGTTGGCGACCCAGACAGCTGTGCCTCTCTGTCACCCTTTTTGTTCATAGATTGCAGAAACAATCCTTAATTGCTAATTTCAGGGTAAGATTACTGTGGGAAAAGATGAATCTGTGATCTGGCGGCACGGTGGCGCAGCGGTAGAGTTGCTGCCTTACAGCAAATGCAGCGCCGGAGACTCGGGTTCGATCCTGACTACGGGCGCTGTCTGTACGGAGTTTGTACGTTCTCCCCGTGACCTGCGTGGGTTTTCTCCGAGATCTTCGGTTTCCTCCCACACTCCAAAGACGTGCAGGTATGTAGGTTAATTGACTGGGTAAAATGTCAAAATTGTCCCTAGTGTGTGTAGGATAGTGTTAGTGTGCGGGGATCGCTGGGCGGCGCGGACTCGGTGGGCCGAAGGGCCTGATTCCACGCTGTATCTCTAAATCTGAAAAAAATCTAAAAATCTTTATGTGTAGGTTTTTTCAAACTTTCATCTTACAACCAACTGCAACTTCTAGCCCATTAATTTAATTCCTTCACATATATTTTCTGTCGGAACGTAGAATTCTTTTGATTTATGGCAAGTAAAGTTTGGTACAAACAAACATAAACGTTTTATTAATTTTCTCACATCAATTAATTTTTCCATATTCCCAGAATACTTTGATGAAATGAATACTGATCAATTGCCAACTTGAATTAAATTCCCAAAATATTTAACACATCTAATTAAATCCTGCTGCAAAGCCTTGGTTTTCAAGGATGTTAGATTAGCTTTCAAATTGCTATGGATACCAATTATGAGCAATGAACTTCAGATGCTGTCTTTGGTCATAATGAACAAGACGATTTTATTGTCATTTATTTGAATGGAAATTCATTCATTAGTCATTCAGGAATACAATGACCTGAACGTAAACATAGATGGGTCATCGAGTGATACAGTGTGGAAACATGCCCTTTGGCCCAACTTGCCCAGTCAGTACAGGTGTCAGAAGTTATCATAATCATAATCAATCATACTTTATTAGCCAAGTATGTTTTGCAACATACGAGGAATTTCATTTGCCGTACAGTCCTTGGCTGATCATCCAAAATCAGTACCCCGTTCCTGCTTTCTCCCCATATACTATCGAAACGTATAAGATTATTAAGGGGTTGGACACGTTAGAGGCAGGAAACATGTTCCCAATGTTGGGGGAGTCCAGAACCAGAGACCACAGTTTAAGAATAAGGGGTAGGCCATTTAGAAAGGAGATGAGGAAAAACTTTTTCAGTCAGAGAGTTGTGAATCTGTGGAATTCTCTGCCTCAGAAGGCAGTGGAGGCCAATTTTCTGAATGCATTCAAGAGAGAGCTAGATAGAGCTCTTAAGGATAGCGGATTCAGGGGGTATGGGGAGAAGGCAGGAACGGGGTACTGATTGAGAATGATCAGCCATGATCACATTGACTGGTGGTGCTGGCTCGAAGGGCTGAATGGCCTCCTCCTGCACCTATTGTCTATTGTCTTAGTTTAGAGATACAGCGCGGAAACAGGCCCTTCGGCCCACCGGGTCTGCGCCGACCAGCGATCCCCGCACACTAACACCATCCTACACCCACTGGGGACAATGTTTACATTTACCAAGACAATTAACCTACAAACCTGCACGTCTTTGGAGTGTGGGAGGAGACCCGAAGATCCCGCAGAAAACCCACGCAGGTCACGGGGAGAACGTACAAACTCCGCACAGACGGCGCCTGTAGTCGGGATCGAACCCGGGTGTCCGGCGCTGCATTCGCTGTTTATGCGGCATCTCTACCGCTGCGCCACTGTGACCGCCCCTTGATTCCGTTAGCCCTAGGAGCTATATCTAACTTTCTCTCTTGAATACATCCAGTGAATCGGCCTCCACTGCCTTCTGTGGCGGGGAATTCCACGAATTCGCAACTCTCTGGTTGAAGATGTTTTTCCTCACCTCAGTCCTAAATGGCTTGGGCATGGAGCGACGTTCCTGTACTTTTACCACACCTTTGATTACCATCGGGCTCCGATGCAAAGTACCGCCATTCGTCCTCATGCCTTTCAAAATCACTTTGATGAAACAGCTGAGATGACCAGGTCCTCATTAGACAAACGTCCTTCCATTTCCATGGTAACACGTCTAAGCTCTGCAGCAGATGGCATTTTTTTTCAAGATACCTCATTAAAAGAAACTGAACGGCCAAAGAGGTGTAGAAACCGTCCTTGGCTGATAACCTCAGGTTACAACTCGATGCACCGCCATCCTCTCGACACAGCATGAGGCTAATGTACCTTGATTTTAATCAGCTCTCGTTTTCCCCGAGCACGGACAGAAGGGGCCTTATCGATCGCTGCTTCTTCACTTCATTAGCCGACGTGCGGACAGCGATGTTTTTGGAGATTATTCTCCGCCATTTGCGGCCTGGCGGCGCTCTGGGGGAACATTGTGTTTTTTATCAAAGGCTCTGCCTCAAATGTCACGTCCCGGTTTCCGTGACACCACACTTGATCAAAATGTCACACGACGTCAGCCCGTACAAATTTCAGCAGCTGATGGGCTGAAAAATCAATAAAAGACAATCAAGCCCTTCAAGATGAGATTTTGTGATGTGAGTCCTGTATAGATTGTACCCAGTTGAGTATTTCCCGAGAATGCAGCAAAATGAACCAAGTAGGAGATGAGAAGAACATAAAATGACATTTTAATATGCCAAACTCACTCCCAATTTATTTACAAATTTAGAAATCACCGCTTTCTGGACCATATCTTATGTTCCACACATTTAACGATCAATATTCTTTGGAAGAGGTTTCCAACAAACAAATCTTTTGCTGAAGGGAACTGCTGATGCTGGTTTACACCAAAGATAGACACAAAATGCTGGAGTGAATCAACAGGACAGGCAGCATCTCTGGTTGGAAGGAATGGGTGACGTTTCAGGTCGATAGAAAAATAGGTGCAGGAGTAGGCCATTCGGCCCTTCGAGCCTGCACCGCCATTCAATATGATCATGGCTGATCATCCAACTCAGTATCCCGTACCTGCCTTCTCTCCATACCCTGATCCCTTTAGCCACAAGGGCCACATCTAACTCCCTCTTAAATATAGCCAATGAACTGGCCTCAACTACCCTCTGTGGCAGAGAATTCCACAGATTCACCACTCTCTGTGTGAAAAAAAACTTTCTCATCTCGGTCCTAAAAGACTTCCCCCTTATCCTTAAACTGTGACCCCTTATTCTGGACTTCCCCAACATCGGGAACAATCTTCCTGCATCTAGCCTGTCCAACCCCTTAAGAATTTTGTAAGTTTCTATAAGATCGCCCCTCAATCTTCTAAATTCCAGCCAGTACAAGCCGAGTCTATCCAGTCTTTCTTCATGTGAAAGTCCTGCCATCCCAGGAATCAATCTGGTGAACCTTCTCTGTACTCCCTCTATGGCAAGAATGTCTTTCCTCAGATTAGGAGACCAAAACTGTACGCAATACTCCAGGTGTGGTCTCCATGTCTGAAGAAGAGTCTCAACTCGAAACTTTGCCCATTCCTTCTCTCCAGCGATACTGCCTGTCCCACTGAGTTACTCCAGCATTTTTGTGACCATCTCCAAAAAATATCGTGTTCTTTGGTTATAACTCATTGGTGAATACAATGAGTATTGGTGAGTTCATCTCTCTGTGCCATCACTATTTGTTAATCAACAGAAACATGTTCTCCAGTCGTTACTTCTAGACATTAGACTTCAGTGATACAGCGCGGTAACAGGCCCTTCGGCCCACCGAGTCCGCGCCGATCAGCGGGCACCCCGTACACCAGCACTATCCTACACACACTACGGACAATTTACAGAAGCCAATTAACCTGTACGTCTTCAGGATGTGTGAGGAAACCAGAGATTTGTGGGAGAAAACCCACGTAGGTCACGTGGAGAACGTACAAACTCCGTACAGACAGCGCCCGTAGTCAGGATCGAACCCGGATCTCTGGCGCTGTGAGGCAGCGACTCTACCGCTGCACCACCGTGGTAGTGCTCAGCATACAGCATCTCAAAAACAGATTATTAGGCCATGGTCAATCTACTGTTAATGGGAGATGGATGGAGACGACTCTTGTGTATGTATCCTAACATAATAACAGAATTATTAGAATAACATAATAACAGAACAGGAGACGCCACCGGGACACAAAGATGTCTGAGCGAGGGGAGGAGAGGCGAGGAGAGGGACGTGGGTTCACGGGCCGAGCCAGTGGAGGGCGACGGAGGGAAGGCCCTGCTGGAGCCTGGGGCTCGCCTGGATCGGGAACCCGCTCCAGTGGACCGAGCGCCCGGGCCGACCGGACTTTGGAAACGGCGCCAAAACATGGCGGCGCCCACGTGTGTAAACATGAATTTCACTGTGCGGTTGGACACGTGACAAATATAGCTCCGTTGGAACACTGATCCATAATGATTTGACTGGACAGCACGCAAAAAACCTTTTCACTGTGTCTCGGTAGACTAACAATGTTAAACTAAATTAAACAGAACTAACATAAACTAATTGATTGCAAAATGTTTTGGGATGCCTGGGGGCAGTGCAAAGTTTTGTGGAAATACTTTTTTTTTTCTTTATTCAATTTATGAAGATTCTATTCTTGAGTCAGACATCTCGTTCTTCTCTACAGAAGAGTCTACGGAACTTGCATTGATCTTAGAAGTCGTCTCCGACCTTGATTAGAAGCAAGTCATCCTTGATCCCAATGGGCTGTGAACAAAAAATATTTATATCAACATATTCAATGGTTCAATGGTGATTTATTGTCATATGTTTAGTTCAGCTTAGTTTAGAGATGCAGTGCGGAAACAGGCCCTTCGGCCCACCGGGTCTGCACCGACCAGCGATCCCCGCACACTAACACTATCCTACACACAGTCTGAAGAAGGGTCTCGACCCAAAACTTCACCCTGGATACTTCTATCCAGAGATGCTGCCTGTCCCGCTGAGTTACTCCAGCATTATGTGACTATCCTACACACATTATGGACAATTTTACATTTATTCCAATCAATTAACCCTCAAACCTGCACGTCTTTGGAGTGTGGGAGGAAACCAAAGTTCTCGGAGAAAACCCACGTGGGTCACGGGGAGAACGTACAAACTCCGTACAGACGGCGCCCGTAGTCGGGATCGAACCCGGGTCTCTAGTGCTGTGAGGCGGAAACTCTACCGCTGCATCACCGAGCCGCTCGTGGAAACGCACAGTGAATTATTTTTCTTACAAACAGTCCAGTAAAGTATTGCCGTACCCCAGCATATCCCCAATTAGCAAAGTGTACAGAAATAGTCTACTGATGCCGCATGCAAGAGGCGTAGAGTTGCCAACCGTCCCGTATTAGCTGGGACATCCCGTATATCGGGCTAAATCGGTATGTCCCGTAGTGGACCACCCTTGTCCCGTATTAGGACCGGGGGGGCGCTGTAGGCCCGGACACTGTAGGCCTAGACACTGTTGGGCTGGACACTGTAGGCTGGGGGACACTGTAGGCCCTGACACTGTAGGCCCGAGGGCCACTGTAGGCCCGGACGTTGTAGGCCCGGACGCTGTAGGCCCAGACACTGTAGGCCCGGGGAACACTGTAGGCCCGGGGAACACTGTAGGCCTGGACACTGTAGGCCCGGACACTGTAGGCCCGGACACTGTAGGCCCGGGGGACACTGTAGGCCTGGACACTGTAGGGCCAGACAGTGTAGGTCCGCCATTGGTGGAGTGGGAGGACGTGGCCGCTGGCTGGGTGAGGTCACGTGGGGCGCGGAGCGGTGACGTCACCTTTTGTCCCTTATTTGGGTGTGAGGAAGTTGGCAACCCTAAAGAGGCACCATGGTTCGGTGCCATTTTCCAAGTCTCACCGCTCCAGTGGTGATGCGTGGTGCCCGATCCAGGCTGCTGCTGGATCTCCAGCCTTTGCCTTCCCTCCACAGACGCTGTCTGATCTGCCGAGATCCTCCAGCACTTTGTGTTTGACTCAAGATTCCTGCACATTTGCAGTTCCTTGCGTTTGCAATTTGAAGGGGCTCCAAAGATGTCTGGATCAGTCAGTGATATTCTGAGAGGATCGAGACGGATGAACTGAAATTAAAAAAAATCAATGAGAAGTCGGCTTAAGATGCAAAGAAACTCCATTGTATTCCTCTGGGTTGAGAAAGATCCAAAAGGCTTCTAAGTGTAGGAAAATAACAGCAGACGCTGGTTCAAATCGAAGGTGGACTCAAAAAATGCTGGAGTAACTCAGTGGGTCAGGCAGCATCTCAGGAGAGAAGGAATGGGAGACGTTTTGGGTCGAGACCTTTCTTCAATCTGGAGAAGGGTCTCGACCTGAAACGTCACCCATTCCTTCTCTCCTGAGATGCTGACTGACCCGCTGAGTTACCCCAGCATTTTTTGTGTCTACCTTCAAAAGATTTTTTAAATCATTACGTTGTACACAATTTCTATTATTCGGTCATAAGGTCATAAGTAACAGGAGCAGAATTGGACCATTCGGCCCATCAAGTCTCCTCCACCATTCAATCATGGCTCATCTATCTCTCCCTCCTAACCCCATTCTCCTGCCTTCTCCCCATAACCCCTGACACCAGTACTAATCAAGAATCTATTCATCTCTGCCTTAAAAATATCCACTGACTTGGCCTCCACAGCCTTCTGCGGCAAAGAATTCCACAGATTCACCACCCTCTGACTAAAGAAATTCCTCCTCACCTCCTTCCTAAACGGCACGGTGGCGCAGCGGTAGAGTTGCTGCCTTACAGCGAATGCAGCGCCGGAGACTCAGGTTCGATCCTGACTACGGGCGCCGTCTGTACGGAGTTTGTACGTTCTCCCCGTGACCTGCGTGGGTTTCCTCCGAGATCTTCGGTTTCCTCCCACACTCCAAAGAGGAATTGCAGGTTTGTAGGTTAATCGTCTGGACAAATGTAAAAATTGTCCCTAGTGGTGTGTAGGGTTGTGTTGATGTGCGGGGATCGCTGGGCGGCACAGACCCTGGTGGGCCGAAGGGCCTGTTTCTGCGCTGTATCTCTAAATCTAAATCTAAATCTAAACGAACGTCCATTAATTCTGAGGCTGTGACCTCTGGTCCTAGACTCTCCCACTAGTGGAAACATCCTCTCCACATCCACTCTATCAGGGCCTTTCACACTTGATATGTTTCAATGAGGTTCCCCCCCCTTCATCCTTCTAAACTCCAGTGAATATTTAATAGGAATATTTAACTTTTCAGCTTTGAAAGGTCATGCGTTGTGGCTTCAGGTTCCCAATGTTCGCCATGGTGTTCACATCAGAAACCTGAACAGTGGGAAAATCGATATGGATTTAATACAACATAAGCTTGTGAACCATTCATTACTCTGTGGATGTACATCTAGCAGGCAGGGCATTCGTGTTTTGTAAGAAAAAAAAATGATTTGAAAAAAAAACCCAATCAGAACTTTCTGGTGAATCAATGCCGGTGTAATTATGAAGCTTGGGTTTAGTTTAGTTTAGTTTAGAGATACAGCGCGGAAACAGGCCTTTCGTCCCACCGAGTCCGCGCCGACCAGCGATTCCCCACACTAACACTATCCTACACAGGCTAGGGACAATTTACATTTATAACCAAGCCAAATAACCTACAAACCTGCACGTCTTTGGAGTGTGGGAGGAAATAGCAGATATTGGAGAAAACCCAGGCAGGTCACGGGGAAGAGCGTACAAACTCAGCGCAGACAGCGCCCGTAGTCGGGATGGAACCCGGGTCTCTGGCGCCGCGAGGCAGCAACTCTACCGCTGCGCCACCGTGCCACCCACTCAATATCCACCCACATTGCGCTGGCACACTGTGGCAGCCTGCAATTTCACAGAAGCCGACTAAACTAAAAACCTGCATGTCTTTGCGATGCGGGAGGAAACCGGAGCACCCGGTGAAAACCCACGCTGGTCACAAGGAGGACGTGCAAACTCCACAAAGACTGCACTCGAGGTGAGGATCGGGCCCAGGTCTCTGGCATCACGAGGCAGCCGCCATACCAGCTGCGCCACCGTGCCGCCCTGAATAACTTGCAATTCTACGTTGCGTGGGATTAATTTGCACAAACGTATCGCTGCGTATTTTTTTGTGGCCTTATTGCAGCTGTTGCTCCTTAGTTTTATTCTTGGCACTTTATCTTTCATGACTCTCATGAAATCTGCCACTTTACTGTCATTGACAACTCCAGTGCACGCTATGGTAATAAAGCTAATGACCAGGTAATAACTGCCTTCCAAGTGTTCCCTTACCTCCACAACATCCACCTTCTCCCAAACACATTGTCAGCCACAGAATCATAGATTGATACGGTGTGGAAACAGGCCCTTCGGCCCAACCTGCCCACATCGGCCAACATGTCCCAGCTACACTAGTCCCACTTGGTAGACACAAAATCCTGGAGCAACTCAGCGGGAAAGGCTGCATCTCTGGAGAGAAGGAATGGGTGACGTTTCGGGTCGAGTCCCTTCTTCAGACTATCTATGACCTAGTCGCACCTGCCCGCGTTTGGCCCATATCCCTCCAAACCTGGCCTATCCATGTGCCTGTCTAATTGTTTCTTAAACATTGCGATAGTCCCTGCCTCAACTACCTCCTCTGGCAGTTTGTTCCATGCACCCACCACCCTCTGTGTGAAAAAGTTGCCCGTTAGATTCTTATTAAATTATTTTCCCTTCACCTTAAACCTATGTCCTCTGGTCCTCGATTCATCCACACTGGGCAAGAGACTCTGTGCATCTACCCGATCTATTCCCCTCATGATTTTATACACCTCCATAAGATCACCCCTCATCCTCCTGCACTCCAAGGAATAGAGTCCCAGCCTACTCAACCTTTCCCTGTAGCTGACACCCTCACTCCTGGCAACATCCTCGTAAATCTTCTCTGTACCTTTTCCAGCTTTTTTTCTGCCATTTCTGCCACCCTGTTGGCAGGATAGAATATTTAAGGCCCAGGCAGCACCTCTGGAGAAAAGGAACAGCTAACGTTTTGGTACTGAGACCCTACTTCAGTCTGAAGAAGGATTAGCTGAGCCGAAATGTCACCTCATCCTTTTCTCCAGAGATGCTGCCTGACCCGCTGAGTTACTCCAGCACTCTGTGAAACGTCACCTATCCATGTTCCCCAGAGATGCTGCCTGACCCGCTGAGTTACTCCAGCACTCTGTGAAACGTCACCTATCCATGTTCCCCAGAGATGCTGCCTGACCTGTTGAGTTACTCCAGCACTCTGTGAAACGTCACCTATCCATGTTCTCCTGAGGTGCTGCCTGACCCCCTGAGTTACTCCAGCTTTTTGTGCCTTTGTTTGGTTAAAACCTGCACCTGCAGTTCCGCCTTACTGCTGATAAAGGCTCATCAGCTGAATCTCGCTCCTGAACTTTACTAATAACGCACATCAAAAAATAAAATCCATCTGCGATATTGCCTTCCTAAACTGAGGGGTATGAAAGGATGTGAACTAGGGAGGATATTATAACATATAACATATAACATATAACAACTACAGCATGGAAACAGGCCTGTCCGGCCCTACCAGTCCACGCCGACCATTCTCCCTGACCTAGTCTCATCTACCTGCACTCAGACCATAACCCTCCAATCCCCTCCTATCCATATACCTATCCAATTTACTCTTAAATAATAAAATCGAGCCAGCCTCCACCACTTCCACCGGAAGCCCATTCCATACAGCCACAACCCTCTGAGTAAAGAAGTTCCCCCTCATGTTACCCCTAAACCTTTGTCCCTCAATTCTGAAGCTATGTCCCCTTGTTGGAATCTTCCCCACTCTCAAAGGGAAAAGCCTACCCACGTCAACTCTGTCCGTCCCTCTCATAATTTTAAAAACCTCTATCAAGTCCCCCCTCAACCTTCTACGCTCCAAAGAATAAAGACCCAACCTGTTCAACCTCTCTCTGTAGCCTAAGTGCTGAAACCCAGGCAACATTCTAGTAAATCTCCTCTGTACCCTCTCCATTTTGTCGACATCCTTCCTATAATTTGGCGACCAGAACTGCACACCATACTCCAGATTCGGCCTCACCAATGCCCTGTACAATTTCAACATTACATCCCAACTTCTATACTCGATGCTCTGATTTATAAAGGCAAGCATACCAAACGCCTTCTTCACCACCCTATCCACATGAGATTCCACCTTCAGGGAACAATGCACAGTTATTCCCAGATCCCTCTGTTCCACTGCATTCCTCAATTCCCTACCATTTACCCTGTACGTCCTATTTTGATTTGTCCTACCAAAATGCAGCACCTCACACTTATCAGCATTAAACTCCATCTGCCATCTTTCAGCCCACCCTTCCAAAAGGCCCAAGTCTCTCTGTAGACTTTGAAAATCTACCTCACTATCAACTACTCCACCTATCTTAGTATCATCTGCATATTTACTAATCCAATTTGCCACACCATCATCCAGATCATTAATGTAAATGACAAACAACAGTGGACCCAACACAGATCCTTGGGGCACTCCACTAGACACTGGCCTCCAACCTGACATACAATTGTCAACCGTTACCCTCTGGTATCTCCCATTCAGCCATTGTTGAATCCATCTTGCAACCTCACTATTAATACCCAACGATTTAACCTTCTTAATCAACCTTCCATGTGGAACCTTGTCAAATGCCTTACTGAAGTCCATATAGACAACATCCACAGCCTTGCCCTTATCAATTTCCCTGGTAACCTCTTCAAAAAATTCAATAAAAATTATAAAAAGCTAAGAGATCATAAAGATTCATGGCGACCGTGGGAAGCTGTAGGATATCAATATGTTCATCCATATGTTCCAGTGGTTCTTGAATCAGCCCATCTGTCTTTGGGGAACTTTAAAGATTTTGACGATCTTTTCTCGGGTTATTAAACAAACAGCTGGTGTCATTAATGGAAGATAGGCTTTACCACAGCTCACACGAACCCCTGTGACGAATGCAACGCTGCCTTTATAATATTTCTCCTTAATCACCGTTTATTTATGAAATAAAAACCCCTTGGACTGTGCTCCATGTAAATTAATTACCGTAGTGCTCATAGAAGAAAGGTCTGGAATTTTCCCCGATTCAGGTGACACTCAAGCTTCTAGATGTGTCAATTATTCCACCTATGGTTACCGGGCAAGAATAATGACTGATATATAACAAAACGTGCAGGAAGGAACTGCAGATGCTGGCTTAAAGCGAACGATACACACAAAATGCTGGAGTAACTCAACGGGTCAGGCAGCATCTCTGGAGAACATGGAATGGGTGACGTTTCACAGAGTGCTGGAGTAACTCAGTGGGTCAGGCAGCATCTCTGGAGAACATGGATAGGTGACGTTTCACAGAGTGCTGGAGTAACTCAGCGGGTCAGGCAGCATCTCAGGAGAACATGGATAGGTGACGTTTCACAGAGTGCTGGAGTAACTCAGCGGGTCAGGCAGCATCTCTGGAGAACATGGATAGGGTCTCGACCAGAAACATCAACTATTCCTTTTCTCCAGAGATGCTGTCTGACCCGCTGAGTTACTCCAGCATTTTGTGTCTTTCTTCGACTTATATATAAACGCTAGATTCCATTCACTTGGGGAGAAACATATGCAAAATAAGTTTTCAAACATTGAAGATTATAGAGTCACTATGACTATATAATGTTCAATGTTTGAAAACTTATTTTGTATATGTTTCTCCCCAAGTGAATGGACTAGCATAAACAACATTTGACAACATCAAATTAAGGAGCAGAAATCCTAAAGTTTAGATTAGTTTAGTTAAGTTTAGAGATACAGCGCGGAAATAGGCCCTTCGGCCCACCGAGTCCACACCGATCAGCGATCCCCGCGCACTAAGTCTATCCTGCAAGAGACCCGGGTTCGATCCCGACTACAGGCGCCTTCTGTACGGAGTTTGTGCGTTCTCCCCGTGAGCTGCGTGGGTTTTCTCCGGGATCTCCGGTTTCCGCCCACACTCCAAAGGCGTGCAGGATCGTATGTTAATTGGCTTGGTACAAATGTAAAAATTGTCCCAGGTGTGTGTGTGGGGTAGTGTGAATGTGTGGGGTGATCGCTGGTCGGCGCAGATTCGATGGGCCGAAGGGCCTGTTGCCGCTCTGTATCTCTAAACTAAACTAAAGCAAGGGCCGGGAGGGGGGTGAACTGGGGTAATGAGTCCAGCGCCTTCAAGGTCGGCTGCAGGAGACACCCCCGGGGCACAAAGATGTCCAGGAGAGGAGAGGAGAGGAGAGGAGAGGAGAGGAGAGGAGAGGAGAGGAGAGGAGAGGAGAGGAGAGGAGAGGAGAGGAGAGGAGAGGAGAGGAGAGGAGAGGAGAGGAGAGGAGAGGAGAGGAGAGGAGAGGAGAGGAGAGGAGAGGAGAGGAGAGGAGAGGAGAGGAGAGGAGAGGAAAGGAGAGGAGAGGAGAGGGACGTGGGATCACGGGCCGAGCCGGTCGAGGGTGATGGAGGGAAGGCCCTGCAGGAGCCTGGGGCTCACCTAGATCGGGAACCCGCTCCAGTAGACCGAGCGTGCGGGCCGACTGGACTTTGGAAACGGCGCCAAAACATGGCGGCGCCCACATGTGTAAACATGAATTTCACTGTGCGTTGGACACGTGACAGATACAGCTCCATTGAACCACCATTGAAGATGATTATACATCTAACCCTGACCTCCTCCTCCTGAGGCTCTGTGCAGCACTGATTAATGAACGATAAACCATCGTTTTCTGTCATCATTCCCCCTAATCTGGGTTCTCTACAGCTGTTTCACGGATTATCAAACAGATGTGCTTTCATTAGCAATGGCAATGATAGATGTTAATAATTTGGGTAAATCTGCCGGCTGATAATGCAAGGTTTATCAGAATCTGGATCAGTGCTTCTTAATATAACAATTACACACATAGATTTAGGTGCTTAAATATAATGGCACATTATGTAAAACTCTTACATTGGAATGAGCAGGGACTTGTTCATTCAGCTCGTTTGGTGCTCCTTGCTGCATGCCTGGTGAAAAGGAATAGCTAGAGTGGTATCTATCTGCGCTTGTATCCAACAAATACTTCTCTTGAGCAAAATACAAAGTGTGCATGGCTCAGCGGTGGAGTTGCTGCCTCACAGCACCAGAGACCTGGGTTCGATCCTGACTACGGGCGCTGTCTGTACGGGAGTTTGCACGCTCTCCCCGTGACCTGCGTGGGTGGGCTCCGGTTTCCTCACACACTCCAAAGACGTGCAGGTTTTGTAGGTTAATTGGCTTGATAAAAATTGTAAATTGTCCCTAGCGTGTGTAACACAGTGTTAGTGAATGGGGGGGATCGCTGGACTCGGTGGGCCGAAGGGCCTGTTTCTGCGCTGTATACTAAAGTCTAAAGTTTAAATCTGCTTTACTGTGATCCAGGAGTGGATCCCTTGCAGATGAGAGATAAGGTTCTATAATTCTTCACGACGGTTCTAATCATTTCAGAGTCCAGACTTGCTTTCATCTGCTGCATCAGACTGGTGAAGAAACATGGAAACAGAGAAAATAGGTGCAGGAGGAGGCTATTCGGCCATTCGAGCCAACACCGCCATTCAATGTGATCATGGATGATCATCTAAAAGCAGTATCCCGTTCCTGCTTTTTCCCCATATCCCTTGATTCCGCTAGCCCGAAGAGCTAAATCTAACTCTCTCCTGAAAACATCCAGTGAATTGGCCCCCACTGCCTTCTGTGGCAGAGAATTCCATAGATTCACAACTCTCCGGGTGAAAATGTTTTTCCTCATCTCAGTCCTAAATGGCCTACCCCTTATTCTTAAACTGTGTGACCCCTGGTTCTGGACTCCCCCCAACATCGGGAACATTTTTCCTGCATCTAGCCTGTCGAACTTTAATAGCTTTTCATTGATCAGGGCGATGGTTGGGACTCTCTTTAGAAGATGACAATAATAATAATAATTCACCTCAGTTAGAAAGATGAGTTTGATATGTAGAACATGGACTACAGATGTGCACAATAATCTAATTTATTCAAAGCTGCTTTTTGTTGCCAAAATTCAAATTTTCCAATGGTTTAACGAATTAAACAATTCTAACAAAACTGCAAAAGAAGTGTTTTTTGTTGCGCGATTTCAATTGATAACTTAAATTAAGTTGCTTGGAGTCAACAGTTTAGTTTAGTTTTGTTTAGAGAGATGCAGCGCGGAAACAGGCCCTTCGGCCCACCGAGTCCGTGCCGACCAACGATCCCTGCGTATTAACGCACTGGGGACAATTTTACATTTTACACCAAGCCAGTTAGCCTCCAAACCTGCACGTCTTTGGAGTGTGGGAGGAATCCGAAGATCTCGGAGGAAACCCACGCGGGTCACGGGGAGAACGTACAAACTCTGTACAGACAGCACCCGTAGTCAGGATCGAACCTGGGTCTCTGGCGCTGTGAGGCAACAACTCTACCGCTGCGCCATCGTGCCACCATATTGTACTTTGTAACATACATCAGATTGGAGAGCTTATCTATATTAGGTGGTTAGGACAAAGACGTACAGGTATGTAGGTTAATTGGCTGGGTAAATGTAAAAATTGTCCCTAGTAGGATAGTGTTAATGTACGGGATCGCTAGGCGGCACGGACTTGGTGGGCCGAAAAGGCCTGTTTCCGGCTGTATATATATGATATGATATGACACCACTTTGACAGTAATAAAGGTGGCAGTGACTTACTTTTGTTTAATAACATGGCATTAATCCATTTTTAATTAATTTCGTAATATATTAACATTATTTCACTCGACAATAATAAATAATTTACAATCCTTCAAAGCTGTCAGGAGCTTTCTGAATTAATTGCATCAACTAGCTGCCTAGTTCATAAATTAATGTTGTGAAGCGTTATTTGAAACGATTGAAAGTAAATAATCACTTCACATCCTATGAATGGACCAGTAAAGTGCACAAGCTATCAATTTTCATGATACGTGCATGTGTCCAAATATTGGTGAGCATGGCTTTCTGTTAATAAAAGCTCTAATGTTTCCCATTGAAAATTATTAATTGCTACATGCAGGCAGGGCTTTATGGATCGATGAGAGGATTACACATTTCATACTGAATGTTGCACAAGGTGGAATTTTAATTTCTATCACCGTTTGAAAAATGAAGTTGGCATTTAACTATTTCAGCCCAAGTCTGGTTTAGTTTAGGAAGGAACTGGGAACTCCAGAACCAGGGGGCACAGTCTAAGAATAAAGGGGGAGGCCATTTAAAACTGAGGTGAGAAAAAAACGTTTTCACCAAGAGAGTTGTGAATTTGTGGAATTCTCTGCCACAGAGGGCAGTGGAGGCCAATTCACTGGATGAATTTAAAAGAGAGTTAGATCGAGCTCTAGGGGCGAGTGGAATCAAGGGATGTGGGGAGAAGGCAGGCACGGGTTACTGATTGTAGATGATCAGCCATGATCACAATGAATGGTGGTGCTGGTTCGAAGGCCCAAATGGCCTCCTCCTGCACCTATTTTCTATGTTTCTATGAACTGCAGATGCTGGTTTAAACCAAAGATAGACACAGAAAGCTGGAGTAATTCAGCTGTCTGACCCGCTGAGATAATCCAGTTTTTCTGTCTATCTTCAAGTTTAGTTTAGTTTAGAGATACAGCGCGGAAACAGGCCATTCGGCCCACCGAGTCCGTGCCGACCAGCGATTCCCATACACTAGCACTGACCTACACACAATAGGGCCAATTTACAATTTTACCGAAGCAAATTAACCTACAAACCTGCACGTCTTTAGAGTGCGGGAGGAAACCGGAGCACCCGGAGAAAACCAATGCAGGTCACAGGGAGAACGTACAAACTCCGTACAGACGGCGCCCGTAGTCAGGATGGAACCCGGGACTCTGGCACTGTGAGGCAGCAACTCTACCGCTGCGCCACCGTGCCACCTGATATCATCATGACCACAAATTTTCCATCCCTATTTACATTTTAATCTTCAAGGTTAAAATGGAAAAAGTCCTTGAGAAAGTTAATCAAATACAGCCGCCTGATGTAGTTATGGTGATAAATACCCTGAATATACTAGAGGCAGCTATCACAGTTTAAACTTCATAACTAGGTTCAATGCCTGAAATAAGTATTGTGTTGTGTAATGGTGCATGGAAACGTGGTCTCAGAGTGATACAGCGTGTAACTTGCCCAACTTGCCCACACGTTTTGGGTCGAGACCCTTCTTCAGACTGAACCATTGTATGTTTATTCTGCCCCTCACACACTGCCAATGTTTTTTGATGCAGGCAGTTAAAAGCATCGGTGGGTGGGGGGGATCACCGTGAGATTTAGTGGTCAGCCTGGTAGATTCGCCTCCTCTCTGCCAGCACTAAGGGGCAGGCCATTTAGGACTGAGATGAGGAAAAACCTTTTCACCCAGAGAGCTGTGAATCTGTGGAATTCTCTGCCGCAGAAAGGCAGTGGAGACCTATTCACTGGATGTTTTCAAGAGAGAGTTAGATTTAGCTCTTCGGGCTAACGGAATCAAGGGGTACGGGGAGAAAGCAGGAACGGGGTACTGATTAGAGTCATAGAGTCATAGAGTCCTACAGCACAGAAAGAGGCCCTTCGGCCCATCGTGTCCGTGCCGCCCGTTACCAAACACAGTCTAATTTGAATCCCATTTTCCCGCATTTGGACCGTAGCCCTGAATGTTGTAGCATTTCAAGTGCCCATCCAAATGCCTCTTAAACGTTGTGAGTGTTCCCGCCTCCACCACCACCCCAGGCAGTGAGTTCCAGACTCCAACCACCCTCTGGGTGAAAAAGTTCTTTCTCACATCCCCCCGAAACCTCCGTCCCCTTACCCTGTATCTATGTCCCCTCGTTGTTGAACCTTCCACCAGTGGAAGAAGTTCCCCGCCATCTACCTTATCTATGCCCCTCATGATTGAGGATGATCAGCCATGATCATATTGAGTGGCGGTGCTGGCTCGAAGGGCCGAATGGCCTACTCCTGCCCCTATTGTCTATGTTTCTATGTTTCAACCTGATATGAACTTGGCAATTTGCACCTAAACACCAGCGAGCAGATGTTGAAAAGCAAGGAATGTAGTGTGAATTGACAACACTGCAGCATCTTGGGTCAGCTTGTGTGCCAACTAGTTTTAATAATAATAATAATAATAATACATTTTATATAAAATATAGCGCTTTTCATATACTCAAAGACGCTTTACAGAGATTTTGAGAACAGAGTTTTAGTTTGGTTCAGCTCAGTTTTTATTTTAGTTTAAAAATCAGCGACCTCTGACTATGCAAATAAACTGAACAAAGAATTGACCATTAAACTGTGTTTCAAATGTTGCGTTTTGCACAGTTCCGTTCAGTTCAGTTTAGTTTAGCCTATTGTCCCGTGTACCGAGATACAGTGAAAAGCTTTTGTTGCGTGCTAACCAGTCAGCGGAAACTGATTACAATCGAGCCTTTTACAGTGTACAAAGGAATCTATTCCTTGGAGCGCAGGAGGATGAGGGGGTGATCTTATAGATGTGTATGAAAATCATGAGAGGAACAGATCACATTGATGCACAGAGTCTCTTGCCCAGAGTAGATGAATCGAGGACCAGAGGACATAGGTTTAAGAGTGAAGGGGGAAAGATTTAATAGGAATCTGAGGGGGTAACCTTTTCACACAAAGTGTGGTGGGTGTATGGAACGAGCTGCCAGAGGAGGTAGCTGAGGCTGGGACTATCCCAACGTTTAAGAAACAGTTGGACAGGCACATGGATAGGGCAGGTTTGGAGGGATATGGGCCAAACGCGGGCAGGTGGGACTAGTGTAGCTGGGACATGTTGGCCGGTGTGGGCAAGTTGGGCAAGTTACACGCTGTATCACTCTGAGACCACATTTCCATGCACCATTGCACAACACAATACTTATTTCAGGCATTGAACCTAGTAATGAAGGTTAAACTGTGATCGCTGCCTCTAGTATATTCAGGGTAGATATCACCATAACTACATCAGGCGGCTGTATTTGATTAACATTCTCAAGGACTTTTTCCGTTTTAACCTTGAAGATTAAAATGTAAATAGGGATGGAAAATTTGTGGTCATGATGATATCAGGTGGCACGGTGGCGCAGCGGTAGAGTTGATGCCTCACGGCGCCAGAGACCCGGGTTCCATCCTGACTACGGGCGCCGTCTGTACGGAGTTTGTAAGTTCTCCCCGTGACCCACGCGGATTTTCCACGAGATCTTCGGTTTCCTCTCACAAAGGCGTGCAGGTTTGTAGGTAAATTGGCATGGTAAATGTAAAAATTGTCCCAGGTGTGTGTAGGGTAGCGTTAATGTGTGGGGATCGCTGGGCGGCGCTGGTGGGGCCGACAGGGCCTGTTTCCGCGCTGTATCTCTAAACTAAATGGATTGACTGTAATCATGTATTGTCTTTCCGCTGACCGGCTAAAAGTTTTTCACAGTACCACACGTGACAATAAACTGCAATAAACCAACCCAACTAACGGACGGGATTCAAAGTGAAATTGTCCACCATAACTTATGTGGAAAATTTAATCATTTTGCGGGATAATAGACAATAGGCAATAGACAATAGGTGCAGGAGTAGGCCATTCAGCACCACCATTCAATGTGATCATGGCTGAACATCCACAATCAGTACCCCTCGTTCCTGCCCTCTCCCCATACCCCTCGACTCCGCTATCCTTAAGAGCTCTATCTAACTCTCTCTTGAAAGCATCCAGAGAATTGGCCTCCACTGCCTTCTGAGGCAGAGAATTCCAAAGATTTACAACTCTCTGAGTGAAAAAGCTTTTCCTCATCTCCGTTCTAAATGGCCTACCCCTTATTCTTAAACTGTGGCCCCTGGTTCTGGACTTCCCCAACATCGGGAACATGTTTCCTGCCTCTAGCCTGTCCAACCCCTTAATAATCTTATATGTTTCAATAAGATCCCCTCTCATCCTTCTAAATTCCAGTGTATACAAGCCCAGTCGCTCCAGTCTTTCAACATATGACAGTCCCGCCATTCTGGGAATTAACCTGGTGAACCTACGCTGCACGCCCTCAATAGCAAGAATGTCCTTCCTCAAATTGGGAGACCAAAACTGCACACAGTACTCCAGGTGCGGTCTCACTAGGGCCCTGTACAACTGCAGAAGGACCTCTTTGCTTCTATACTCGACTCCTCTTGTCATGAAGGCCAACATGCCATTAGCTTTCTTCACTGCCTGCTGTACCTGCATGCTTACTTTCAGTGATCCAGCCACGGCAGTAACGAGGAATAACAGGATGATGGCACATTACCTTCTTCTCGCCAGAATGGATGAATATATTGACATCTCCAGTGTGAGGCGAGAATGCATAATGAATGCACTATTTTTAGCAGCTGTACGATGTTAATGAACATGAGTCATTCATGGAGTTTCTGCCTGACTCTGGCGTGATGTGCAAATGGCACTAATGGACAGGAAACCACATGCTGGGGGACTTAGTGGCTCTCTTCACAAACTCTCTGCGAATGTGCATAACAGTTAGAGGCATCGAGAGCTGACGTGCCGATGGATTAACGGAGAATTTGCCTCCACGCAAGGTTCAAGATTCAATGGAACCTTGAGCATGGAACTCAAACCCAGTCTGCGGTAGGCTGAGGCTCCACAAGGCGCTGGTTAGGCCGCACTTGGAGCACTGTGGAGCAAATCTGGGCCCCATATCTGAGGAAGGATGTGCTGGCTCTGGAGAGGGTCCAGAGGAGGTTTACGAGAATGATCCCAGGAATGAGTGGGATAGCATATGATGAGCGTTTGACGGCACTGGGCCTGTACTCGCTGGAGTTTAGAAGAATGATGGGGGGGGGGCTCATCCTTCTAAATTCCAGTATGTACTTTCTTTGGTTACAAACCAGCATCTGCAGTTCCTTCCTACACATAGAACATTGCAACAGAGGAACAGGCCTTTCGGCCCACAATGTCTGTGCTGAACACGATGCCTACTAGGGTTGCCAACTATCTCACTCCCAAATACGGGACAAGGTGACGTCACCGCCTCGCACCCCACGTGACCTCACCCAGCCAGCGGCCACGTGCTCCCGCTCCACCAATGGTGACCGCCTGCCTGGAGAGAAGGAATGGGTGATGTTTCGGGGTTGAGAGAAGAGGAGAACTTCTTCAAAGTAGGCACACCTTGAGGAGATTTCACAGTGGAGCAGACAAAATGTGTAGGAAGGAACTGCAGATGCTGGTTTACACCTAAGATCTTCAGTTCCTTCCTACACATCTCATCTGCTCCACTGCGAAATCTCCTCAAGGTATTCCTACTTTGAAGTCTCCTCCTCCCTCCACCCAAAACGTCACCCATTCCTTCTCTCCAGAGATGCTGCCTGTCCCGCTGAGTTACTCCAGCATCTTCTGTCTATCTTCGGTTTAAACCAGCATCAGCAGTTCATGGAAACATAGAAACATAGAAAATAGGTGCAGGAGGAGGCCATTCGGCCCTTCGAGCCAGCACCGCCATTCAATGCCATCGTGGCTGATTAATGACTTAGACGAAGGGATTAAAAGTACCATTAGCAAATTTGCAGATGATACTAAGTTGGGGGGTAGTGTGAATTGTGAGGAAGATGCAATAAGGCTGCAGGGTGACTTGGACAGGTTGTGTGAGTGGGCGGATACATGGCAGATGCAGTTTAATGTAGATAAGTGTGAGGTTATTCACTTTGGAAGTAAGAATAGAAAGGCAGATTATTATCTGAATGGTGTCAAGTTAGGAGGAGGGGGAGTTCAACGAGATCTGGGTGTCCTAGTGCATCAGTCAATGAAAGGAAGCATGCAGGTACAGCAGGCAGTGAAGAAAGCCAATGGAATGTTGGCCTTCGTAACAAGAGGAGTTGAGTATAGGAGCAAAGAGGTCCTTCTACAGTTGTACCGGGCCCTGGTGAGACCGCACCTGGAGTACTGTGTGCAGTTTTGGTCTCCAAATTTGAGGAAGGATATTCTTGCTATGGAGGGCGTGCAGCGTAGGTTCACTAGGTTAATTCCCGGAATGGCGGGACTGTCGTATGTTGAAAGGCTGGAGCGATTGGGCTTGTATACACTGGAATTTAGAAGGATGAGGGGGGATCTTATTGAAACATAATAATAATAATAATAATACATTTTATTTATATAGCGCTTTTCATATAATCAAAGACACTTTACAGAGATTTTGAGAACATAGGGGAAATGAATAAATAGATAAATAAGTAAATAAATAAATGAACAGAGAAAGGAGACAGAAGGTGAGGTGACCTTCAGTGGTTGAAGGCAGTACTGAACAGGTGAGATAATCCCCTAAGATAATTAGGGGATTGGACACATTAGAGGCAGATAACATGTTCCCAATGTTGGGGGAGTCCAGAACAAGGGGCCACAGTTTAAGAATAAGGGGTAGGCCATTTAGAACGGAGATGAGGAAGAACTTTTTCAGTCAGAGGGTGGTGAAGGTGTGGAATTCTCTGCCTCAGAAGGCAGTGGAGGCCAGTTCGTTGGATGCTTTCAAGAGAGAGCTGGATAGAGCTCTTAAGGATAGCGGAGTGAGGGGGTATGGGGAGAAGGCAGGAACGGGGTACTGATTGAGAGTGATCAGCCATGATTGCATTGAATGGCGGTGCTGGCTCGAAGGGCTGAATGGCCTACTCCTGCACCTATTGTCTATTGTCTATTGTCTATTGTCCACAATCAGTAACCCGTGCCTGCCTTCTCCTCGCATCCCTTGATTCCGCTAGCCCCTAGAGCTCTATCTAACTCTCTTTTAAATTCATCCAGCGAATTGGCCTCCACTGCCTTCTGTGGCAGAGAATTCCACAAATTCACAATTCTCCGGATGAAAACTTTTTTTCTCATCTCAGTTTTAAATGGCCTCCCCTTTATTCTTAGACTGTGTGTGGCCCCTGGTTCTGGACTCACCCCAACATTGGGAACATTTTTCCGGCATCTAGCTTGTCCAGTCCTCTTATAGTTGTACAGGTTCCTTCCTGCAGAACAGCATCTGCACTTCCTTCCTACCGGTTCGGAATCTGCTCTGCCCAGGGGCCAACATTAATGTGGCATCTGCTGACCTTGCAGAATCGACAGCTGTAAGAGAGATCTTTTGGCACGTTGAGGTTTCATACCGATTTATCATGTTCCAGCGCACACACAGAGGTCCACAAACCAATTATCACCCCAGGATGAGCCCAGAATCATTCAATAGGTGGCTTCTTGCCTGAGCTGAAGGGATTTTGTTTAGTTTAGTGCGGTTTACTTTAGAGATATAGCGCGGAATCAGGCCTTTCGGCCCACCGAGTCCGCACCGAACAGCCATTACACCGTACATTAGCATTACTCTATGCACACTAGGGACAATTTACAACCTTTTACTGTGACAAACCTGGAGTGCAGGAGGAAACCGGAGCTCCCGGAGAAAACCCACACAGGTTACAGAGAGAACGTACAAACTCCGTACAGACAGCACCCGTGGTCAGGATCGAACCCGGGTCTCTGGCACTGTGAGGCAGCGACTCTACCGCTACGCCACCGTGCCGGCCCGAGTTGTTGTCAAATGATGCTGATGAAGGCAAAGTCTTTCGATAAATGAAATTGTGTCCTTCTTCGACTATCATATCATATCATATCATATATATACAGCCGGAAACAGGCCTTTTCGGCCCTCCAAGTCCGTGCCGCCTAGTGATCCCCGTACATTAACACTATCCTACACCCACTAGGGACAATTTTTACATTTACCCAGCCAATTAACCTACATACCTGTACGTCTATGACTACATCCAGGGACCCCAACATTTCTTTCATGTGAGTCAGAAAGGTTAGTATGAGAAGGGGAGTTAAAATTGAGTTTAGCTTAGTTTGGAGATACAGCACTGGAACAAACCCTTCGGCCCACCGAGTCCGCACCGACCAGCGATGCCCACGAGTACTATCCGACACACACTGAGGACAATTTACAGTTATACCAAGCCAATTAACCTACAAACCTGCAGCTCTTTGGAGTGTGGGAGGAAACCGAAGATCTCGGAGAAAACCCACGCGGGTCACGGGGAGAACGTACAAACTCCGTACAGACAGCGCCCGTAGTAGTCAGGATCGAACGCGGCCGCCATTGTTGGAGCGGGAGCACGTGGCCGCTGGCTGGGTGATGTCACGTTGGGCGCGGGGCGGTGACGTCACCCTTTGTCCCTTATTTGGGAGCGAGGAAGTTGGCAACCCTACGGGACAAGGGCGGTCCCGTGCGGGACAAACTAATTTAGCCCAAAATACGGGATGTCCCGGCTAATACGGGACAGTCGGCGACCCGAGCTGCACTTCATCGCCTGACTGAGATATTGATCACCGTATGCACACGAACGAAACAGGGCTGGCTTTCTGATTGATTGATAAATGATTGATTGAGTAACTGCGCCTGAGGTAACCCGACATCAGAAGGTCGCGAAGGACGAGGGGACCTTGTTTGTAAACTCGCTGAGGAAAATCGTGCCAACACAGCAGCCCCCTGAGGCGACCACTTAGACCAACGACGTGAAGCCAGCGACTCTTTCTTCATTGCAGCCTAAGTGACACAAAAGCTTGTGGGCAACTCATGACTGTTACTGAAAGTGCGAGATCCCAGCGTGAGGTGGGATCGAGGGGTGGCTCCATCGACTGCACCACATACGTGGCAATTTGCAGCGATTTTAATGGCGGGGAACTGAACTTGCAAAATTGTCTGAAGAAGGGTCTCGACCCGAAACGTCACCCATTCCTTCTCTCCTGAGATGCTGCCTGACCTGCTGAGTTACTCCAGCATTTTGTGAATAAACACCTTCCATTTGTACCAGCATCTGCAGTTATTTTCCGACACAAATTTGCACGACCTGTTCTTCAGTTGACCATCTGTCTTTCTCTAACTTCAGATAGTTCCTCTGTCCCTCTCTTTCCCCTCCCCCTTCCCAGTTCTCCCACTAGTCTTCCTGTCTCAAACTGGACAGATTTTAGATTTAGAGATACAGCGCAGAAACAGGCCCTTCGGCCCACCGGGTCCGTGCCGCCCAGCGATCCCCGCACACTAACACTATCCTACACACACTAGGGACAATTTTTACATTTGCACAGCCAATTAACCTACAAACCTGTACGTCTTTGGAGTGTGGGAGGAAACCGAAGATCTCGGAGAAAACCCACGCAGGTCACGGGGAGAACGTACAAACTCCGTACAGACGGCGCCCGTAGTCAGGATCGAACCTGAGTCTCCGGTGCTGCATTCGCTGTAAGGCAGCAACTCTACCGCTGTGCCACCGTGCCGCGCCGACCCGCTACATCCTATCTTTGTCCCGCCCCCTCCCCTG
This sequence comes from Rhinoraja longicauda, assembly GCF_053455715.1. NCBI lineage: Eukaryota > Metazoa > Chordata > Chondrichthyes > Rajiformes > Arhynchobatidae > Rhinoraja > Rhinoraja longicauda. Next base: position 4,788,485 of record NC_135978.1, read on the forward strand.
ACATCAGTCTGAAGAAGGGTCTCGACCCGAAACGTCACCCGTTCCTTCTCTCCTGAGATGCTGCCTGACCCGCTGAGTTACTCCAGCATTTTGTGTTACCTTCGATTTGTACCAGTTATTTTCCTACACAATCTGTCTTTGTAGTTCGGCTCGTTTAGCTTGAGATACAGCGTGGAAACAAGCCCTCCGTCCCACCGAGTCCGCGCCGACCAGCGATCCCCGCACACTAGCGTTATCCTACACACACACACACACACACACACACACACTAGGGGAAATTAATAATCTTTATCGAAGCCAAATAACCTACAAACTTGCACGTCTTTGGAGTGTGGGAGGGAACCGGAGCACCCAGAGGAAACCCACGCAGGTCACGGAGGGGAACGTACAAACTCTGTACAGACAGCACCCGTAGTCAGGATGGAACCCGGGTCTCTGGCGCTGTGAGGCAACAACTCTACCACTGTGCCGCCATGAGATTGGATCTCGTGTTGATATCATATCATATCATATATCACATATATACAGCCGGAAACAGGCCTTTTCGGCCCTCCAAGTCCGTGCCGCCCAGCGATCCCCGTACATTAACACTATCCTACACCCACTAGGGACAATTTTTTACATTTACCCAGCCAATTAACCTACATACCTGTACGTCTTTGGAGTGTGGGAGGAAACCGAAGATCTCTGAGAAAACCCACGCAGGTCACGGGGAGAACGTACAAACTCCTTACAGTGCAGCACCCGTAGTCAGGATCGAACCTGAGTCTCCGGCGCTGCAACTCTACCGCTGCGCCACCGTGCGATACCTATATGAAATAGGTATTCCAAGAGTTTCTGAGAAAATACCTCTCTCCTGGCCTTGTGAGGCATTAGCAGGAGCTGCTTCTGCATGGATGTTAATTTACTCCTCATTTGATGCTTTTGAAAACATTGCGTTAGGGTTATCACAGTGTTGGAGCTGTACAGCACAAACTTGGTGCCTTTAGACTAACTCGTCCATTGTCACGTATGATGCCAATCTACGTGAATCCTATTTACCTGCATTAAGCTAAGGTAAAATCATGAGAGGAATAGATCGGGTAGACGCACAGAGTCACTTGCCCAGAGTAGGTGAATCGAGCACCAGAGGACATAGGTTTAAGGTGAGGGGGGGAAGATTTAGTAGGTACCCGAGGAGTAACCTTTTCATACAACGGGTGGTGGGTATACGGAACGCATGCCCTCATGCACGGTAGCACAGCGGTAGAGTTGCTGCTTTACAGCGAATGCAGCGCCGGAGACTCAGGTTCGATCCTGACTACGGGTGCTGCACTGTAAGGAGTTTGTACGTTCTCCCCGTGACCTGCGTGGGTTTTCTCAGAGATCTTCGGTTTCCTCCCACACTCCAAAGACGTACAGGTATGTAGGTTAATTGGCTGGGTAAATGTAAAAATTGTCCCTAGTGGGTGTAGGATAATGTTAATGTACGGGGATCGCTGGGCGGCACGGACTTGGTGGGCCGAAAAAGGCCTGTTTCCGGCTGTATATATATGATATGATATGATAATAGCAAGAATATCCTTCCTCAAATTTGGAGACCAAAATACCATATGACTGGAAATTCTTCCTCATCTCCATTCTAAAGGTACGTCCTTTTATTCTGAGGACGTGCCCTCTGGTCCCAGACTCTCCCACTAGTGGAAACATCCTCTCCACCCCCACTCGATGAAGCGTCTACAACTGTCAGATCAAAACGCAGGCAGTGATGAATGAAGCTTCGGTGACCCTTGGTGTCAGGAGAGGGTACAGCCGGGCAGTTTGCAGCCTTTAGCAACCCCTGTTTCACCCACCGCAGAAGTGTTGCATTAATTTCCATTAATTTGCAGCTCATAAGTGTCCAAGGAGAGTCTTCAACCTTCCTCCGAGTTCCAGGAACGCCAAGGGCAGTCAAAGCTGCACGCCTCAGTTCGTTAGGTCATAAGCGATAGCAGCAGAATTAGGCCATTCGGCCCATCAAGTCGACTCCGCCGTTCAATCATGGCTGATCTATCTCTCCCTCCTAACCCCATTCTCCTGCCTTCTCCCCATAACCCCTGACACCCGTACTAATCAAGAATCTATCTATCTCTGCCTTAAATATATCCACTGACTTGGCCTCCACAGCCTTCTGTGGCAAAAAAAATCCATAGCTTCCCCACCCTCTGATTGAAAAAATCCCTCCTCATCTCATTCCTAAAGGGACGTTCTTTAATTCTGAGGCTGTGACCTCTGGTCCTAGACTCTCCCACTAGTGGAAACATCCTCTCCACATCCACTCTATCCAGGCTTTTCACTGTTCGGTTCCACGGGTCAGGCAGGCTTCTGCCAAGATTCAGTGCTAAAGTTCCGCAAGATTCAGTCTTTCCAGGTCAAGTCAAGTCAAGTCAATTTATTTGTATAGCACATTTAAAAACAACCCACGTTGACCAAAGTGCTGCACATCTGACTAGGAAAAAAAAAGAAACATACAGTGGCAGGCAGCCAAATACAACGGCGCGGCCATCTTGAACAAAATGTTAATTCAATCACCCACAGTCCAACAATAAAAGCACTAAACAGGCACCCAAATTACCCAACCCCAAAAACCCCCCAAAACACAGTCCAACAATAGAAGCATTAAATAGGCATTCAAATCACACACCCCAAAACCCCCAAAAACACAGTCCAACAATAAAAGCATCAAACAGGCACTCAAACCACCCAACCCCAAAAACACACAAAAAAGAAACATCCATCAAAGAAACATCCATCACAGTGAGTCTCCTCCAGTCCTCTCCTCACTGTGATGGAAGGCCACAATGTCTTTCCCTTCTCCCGCTGTCCTCGCCCGCAGTCAGGTTGTTGTGGTTGCAGGCCGCACCGGACGGTCCGCAGCGGGCCGAGCCCAAGGCGCGTCGCGTCGCAGCCACTCCCGCAGCCTCCGAAGACGGCCGTCTCCGCTGATGATAAGTCCGATCCGGGGCGGGCGAACACGCTGTCGCTGCCGCTGTTGTTTCACGTCAGGGCGGTCGTGGCTCCCGACATTGAAACCCCCGCCCAGCAGAGAAATATCCCGCGGCCATCTTAGGCCGCGCCGGACGGTGAAATGTCCGCGACCCAAGCCCCGCGATCCGGGGCGGGCGACCACGCTGCTGCTGCTGGAGCTCCCGATGTCGGCATCCACGCGGCCCGAGCCTAAGGCGAGTCGCAGCCGCTCCCGCAGCCTCCGAAGACGGCCGGCTCCGGTGATGGTAAGTCCGATCCACGGGCTCTGCGAACCAGAGCCCTGGAGGCCGACAGCTCCAGGAGTTGGGCCGATGGTAGGCCGCAGCAGGAACGGAGACACGGCCTAGGTGAGGCAGAGGTTCACCGGTACCTCCTCCAACCTCATCTACCGCTGTTCCAGGTGTCAACGTCTCTACATCGTAGAGAACAAACGCAGGCTCGGTGATCATTTTGCTGAACACCTCCGCTCAGTCCGCCTAAACCTACCTGATCTCCCGGTGGCTCAGCACTTTAACCCCTCACATTCCCAATCTGACCTTTCTGTCCTGGGCCTCCTCCACTGTCAGAGTGAGGCCCAGGGCGTGCAGCGTAGGTTTACTAGGTTAATTTCCGGAATGGCGGGACTGTCATATGTTGAAAGACTGGAGCGACTAGGCTTGTATACACTGGAATTTAGAAGGATGAAAGGAGATCTTATCAAAACATATAAGATTATTAAGGGTATAAGAAAATAACTGCAGATGCTGGTACAAATCGATTTATTCACAAAATGCTGGAGTAACTCAGCAGGTCAGGCAGCATCTCGGGAGAGAAGGAATGGGTGACGTTTCGGGTCGAGACCCTTCTTCAGACACACGTTAGAGGCATGAAACATGTTCCCAATGTTGGGGGAGTCCAGAACAAGGGGCCAAAGTTTAAGAATAAGGAGTAGGCCATTTAGAACGGAGATGAGGAAAAACATTTTCTGTCAGAGAGTTGTAAATTTGTGGAATTCTCTGCCTCAGAAGGCAGTGGAGGCCAATTCTCTGAATGCATTCAAGAGAGAGCTGGATAGAGCTCTTAAGGATAGCGGAGTCAGGGGGTATGGGGAGAAGGCAGGAACGGGATACTGATTGAGGATGATCAGCCATGATCACATTGAATGGTGGTGCAGGCTGAAAGGGCCGAATGGCCTCCTCCTGCACCTATTGTCTATTGTCTATTGAATCTGTGGAATTTATGTTCATAGGTTATAGGAGCAGAATTAAGCCATTTGGCCCATCGAGTTTACTCCACCATTCAATCATGGCTGATCTATCTCTCCCTCCCAACCCCATTCTCCTGCCTTCTCCCCGTAACCCCTGACACCCGCACTAATCAAGAATCTGTCAATCTCTGCCTTAAGAATATCCACTTACTTGGAAATAGACACAAACAGCTGGAGTAACTCAGCAGGACAGGCAGCATCTGTGCAGAGAAGGAATGGATGACGTTTCCGGTCGAGACCCTTCTTCAGACCATCTCTGTCAATGAATTCCACAGATTCGCCACCCTCTGACTAAAGAAACTCCTCCTCATCTCCTTCTTAAAGGGATGTCCTTTTATTCTGAGGCTGTGACCTCTGGTCCTAGACTCTCCCACCGGTGGAAACATCCTCTCCACATCCACTCTATCCAGGCCTTTCATTATTCTGTACGTTTCAATGAGGTCCCCCCTCATCCTTCTGAACTCCAGCGAGTACAGGCCCAGTGCGGTCAAACGCGTTTGTGCCTATCTTTAGTGCGAACAGGTGGCGATGTTCGACATGGACACAGTGGGGTGAAGGAGAAGTTTCCATGCTGTGTCTTTCAATCAATCATATCTAAGCCTGGGACAGTGAGGGAGTGTGGCACTAATGGACCCTTACAGGTGAATCCTTTAAACCCTATGTCCTTTCAAATGAACGTTAGTCATTCCACAGTAATATTGCATGTACGAACAGCAAAGGGCCGCACGGTGGCGCAGCGGTAGAGTTGCTGCCTCGCAGGGCCGGAGACCCGGGTTCCATCCCGACTACGGGTGTCGCCTGTACGGAGTTTGTACGTTCTCCCCGTGACCTGCGTGGGTTTTGTCCGAGATCTTCGGTTTCCTCCCACACTCCAAAGACGAGCGGGTTTGTAGGTTAATTGGCTTGGTGTAAGTGTATAATTGTTCCAAATGAATGTAGGATAGTGTGTGGGAATCGCGGGCCGGTGTGGACTCGGTGGGCCGAAGGGCCTGTTTCCGCCCTGTATCTCTAAGAAAAAAACTGAGTTCTGCCAGTACTTTGGTTTAGTTTAGTTTAGAGATGCAGCGCAGAAGACGTACAGGTATGTAGGTTAATTGGCTGGGTAAATGTAAAAATTGTCCCTAGTGGGTGTAGGATAGTGTTAATGTACGGGGATCGCTGGGCGGCACGGACTTGGTGGGCCGAAAGGGCCTGCTTCCGGCTGTATATATATGATGATGATGATGATGATGATGATGATGAAACAGGCCCTTCGGCCCACCGAGTCTGCGCCGACCAGCGATCTCCGCGCACTAACACTATCCTACACACACTGGGAACAATTGACACGTACACCAAGCCAATTAACCTACAAACCTGCACGTCTTCAGAATGTGGGAGGAAACCGAAGATCTCGGAGAAAACCCAGGCAGGTCACGGGGGAGAACGTACAAACTCCGTACAGACGGCACCCGTAGTTGGGATGGAACCCGGGTCTCTGGCATTGTGAGGCAGCAACTCTACCGCTGCGCCACTTTGGCCAATGGTTATCCCAAGCTCAGCGTTACTGAGACAATTTGCAATCATTAAAACGTTGCTGTTTCCAGTACGTGCTGTGTGTAAATGATCCGTGGCAGAAATAGAACTGGTAAGTTCATTCGGAAGAGGTTTCTTGGCAGCAGAATGGTCCGGGACATCCTAAGGGTCACGCCAAAGAGCTTTCTCAATCAATCCGTTTCTTTGATTCAGCTACCACTTGTTTTGTGCCTTAATACCTCGGCTTACGATTCAGCGTTTTGTCCTGTCCACCAGAGGCAGGCCTGTGGGCAGTGTTAGTGCAAAGGCAGGCAGCCCTTGCCTGAAGTGGCACACAGCACAGAAACAGGCCCTTCGGCACATCTCGTCCGTGCTGACCAAGATGCCCCTTCTAAGCCATGCCCACTTGCCTATGTTTAGCCCATAAACCTCCAAACCTTTCCTATCCAGATAACAGTCCGAGTGTCTTTTAATAATAACTAGACCAAGTGGACCCATTGGGCCCAAACCTCTCCTGCATTGGTGCAGCACCCTCTCCTCCCCTCCCCCTCCCTCCCCCTCCCCCTCCCCTCCACCCCTCCCTCCCCCTCCCACACCCATCTCCTTCTCGATGAAACAAACTTGCTCCTCAGGTTTCTATTAAATCTTGCCCCTCTCACCTTAAACCCATGCCCTCTCGTTCCTGATCCACCAACTCCGGGCAAAAGACTCTGTGCTTCCATCACACAGCAGAGTTTGGTTTAATAAGCCAATCCTCTGTTCCACACTTTTAGTTTAGTTTAGAGATGAAGCGTGGAAACAGTCTGAAATAACGTTTAGTGCAAGGTAAAGCCTGCAAAGTCCGATCAAGGATAGTCCCAGAGTCACCAGTGAAGTAGACAGTAGATCAACATTGCTCTCTGGTTGTTGTAGGATGGTTCAGTTGCCTGATATCAGCCGGGAAGAAACTGTCCCTGAATCTGGAGGTGTCCATGGCATCTGGAAAGTGGTCTCACAGGTCATATGGTCAAGGCGGCTTTTGGTACATTGGCATTCATCAGTCACAATGCTGAGTACAGATAGTATAAGACAATAACTGCAGATGCTGGTACAAATCGAAGGTATTTATTCACAAAATGCTAGAGTAACTCAGCAGGTCAGGCAGCATCTCAGGAGAGAAGGAATGGGTGACGTTTCGGGTCCAGACCCTTCTTCAGACTGATGTCAGGGGGGCGGGACAAAGGAAGGATATAAGAGGAGACAGGAAGATAGAGGGATATCTGGGAAGGAGGAGGGGAAGAGAGGGACAGAGGAACTTTCTAAAGTTGGAGAAGTCGATGTTCATACCGCTGGGCTGCAAGCTGCCCAGGCGAAATATGAGGTGCTGTTCCTCCAATTTCCGGTGGGCCTCACTATGGCACTGGAGGAGGCCCATGACAGAAAGGTCAGACTGGGAATGGGAGGGGGAGTTGAAGTGCTCGGCCACCGGGAGATCAGTATAGACGTTGTGCTGTTATGTTACTGTTATACGTAGTGTTGGTGAGGCTGCATTTGAAGTCAGGAGAAGGGTCTTGACCCAAAACATCATCCTGTTCCTTTTTTCTGGAGATGCTGCCTGAGCCGCTGAGTTACTCCGGCACTCTGTGTCTTCTTTTGTCAGCCAGCATCTGCACTTCCTTGCAGCCACTGCTGCTCTCTGTACCTTTGCTCGCCGTTCGAGCTCACTAACACCAAACACTGGAGGACTGTCGAAGGAGGTTGGCAATGGGTTCGAAAGAAACTCCCATAAATAGAAACATAGAAAATAGGTGCAGGAGTAGGCCATTCGGCCCTTCGAGCCTGTACGCACCGCCATTCAATATGATCACGGCTGATCATCCAACTCAGTATCCCGTACCTGCCTTCTCTCCATACCCCCTGATCCCTTTAGCCACAAGGGCCACATCTAACTCCCTCTTAAATATAGCCAATGAACTGGCCTCAACTACCTTCTGTGGCAGAGAATTCCACAGATTCACCACTCTCTGTGTGAAAAAAATACTTTCTCATCTCAGTCCTAAAAGACTTCCCCCTTTATCCTTAAACTGTGACCCCTTGTTCTGGTTTGATGTAACCACGAACTGTGGAAACCTGCCGAGCAGTAACAAATTCACAGGACTAACTTAATATAGAGCTCAGTGTCGTATGCAAATGTACCTCATCTGGTGAGAATATTGCTATCTTTGAATTGCTGGCATGTTGAGCAAGGCAATAAATGTTTCAGTGCAATGATGTGCAACAAGTACACTCCAGATGGTAATCAAATGATCATCGCACCCTTAGCAAGATTGTACTCTCTCTCTCTGTGCAGTTGTTATTTTACACCTCGACACTTTACAAATGGGAGGGAATCATTTATGAGGGCACTTGAACAGGATTTACAAGGAACAAAACATCACTCAGAGTGACACGGAGGCACAGCGGTAGAGTGGCTGCCTCACAGAGCCGGGGAGACAGGCTAGATGCAGGAAAAATGCTCCCAATGCTGGGGGAGCCCAGAACCAGGGGCCACAGTCGAAGGATAAAGGGGTAGGCCATTTAAAACTGAGATGAGAAAAAAACTTTTTCACCCAGAGAGTTGTGGAATTCTCTGCCATAGAAGGCAGTGGAGGCCAATTCACTGGATGAATTTTAATGAGAGTTAGATAGAGCTCTAGGGGCTAGCGGAGTCAAGGGATATGGGGAGAAGGCAGGCACGGGTTACTGATTGTGGATGATCAGCCATGATCACAATGGATGGCGGTGCTGGCTCGAAGGGCCAAATGGCCACCTCCTCCTGCACCTATTTTCTATGTTTCTATGTAGACCTGGGTTCCATCCTGACTACGGGCGCTGTCTGTACAGAGTTTGTACGTTCTCCCCGTGACCTGCGTTATTTTTTCTCCGGTTTCCTCCCACACTCCAGACTCCGGTAGGAATTGTAAATTGTCCTTAGTGTGGGCAGGATAGTGTTGGTGTGCAGGGATCACTGGTCAGCACGGACTCGGTGGGCCGAAGGGCCTGTTCCCGTGCTGTATCTCTGAACTAAACTAAACTATATTTACACAGCAAATTTTAGTTTTAACAACTGATCTGGAGGAAAGGAAGAATTAAAAAAAAAAAAAAATGACGCCCTTTCCCACAAATGGGATGTTGGGTAGAATTTAGTTATCATATTTCATAGACCATAGACCGTGGAACAGTACAGCACAGGTACAGGCCCTTCAGCCCACAATGTCTGTGCTGAAAATGATGCCAAGATAAACGAATCCGATCTCCTCGATCGCAGGGAGAACGTGCAAACTCCACACAGACAGCACACGAGGTCAGGATCGAACCCGGGTCTCAGGCGCTGTGAGGCAGCAGCTCGACCAGCTGTGACACCGTTTAGCCCTTGGTGTTATGATTTGTTTTAGATTTAGATTTAGAAATACAACGCGGAAACAGGCCCTTCGGCCCACCGGGTCCGCGCCGCCCAGCGATCCCCGCACACTAACACTATCCTACACACACTAGGGACAATATTTTTACATTTGCCCAGCCAATTAACCTACATACCTGCACGTCTTTGGAGTGTGGGAGGAAACCGAAGATCTCGGAGAAAACCCACGCAGGTCACGGGGAGAACGTACAAACTCCGTACAGACGGCGCCCGTAGTCAGGATCGAACCTGAGTCTCCAGCGCTGCATTCGCTGTAAGGCAGCAACTCTACCGCTGCGCCACCGTGCCGCCCAAATTTTTCTTTAGTCAGAGGGTAGTTAATCTTTGGGACTCATTGCCACAGAGGGCTGTGGAGGCCAAGTCAGTGGATATTTTTAAGGCAGACGTAGACAAATTCCTGATTAGAACGGGTGTCAAGGGTTACGGGGAGAAGGCAGGAGAATGGGATTGGGAGGCAGAGATCAGCCATGATTGAATGGCGGAGTAGACTCGATGGGCCGAATGGCCTAATTCTACTCCTATAACTTGTGAACGTGTAAAGTCAGGGGAAAGGAATCCAAACCGTGTACAAAAGGTGAGATGGACAAAGCCTTTAAAAGAGTCTTCTAGTCCAAGATGATGCAAACCCTCAGATAGACACAAAATGCTGGAGTAACTCAGCAGGACAGGCAGCATCTCTGGAGAGAAGGAATGGGCGACGTTTCGGCTCGAGACCTTTCTTCAGACACAAAATGTCATCCACTCCTACTGTCCAGAGATGCTGCCTGTCCCGCTGAGTTACTCCGGCACTTTGTGTCTTTCTTCGGTGTAAAGCAGCATCTGCAGTTCCTTCCCACACATGATGGAACCTCAACTGGTTTCTGAAATGTGGACAGAATAAAAAGCTCAAATCAAAGTAGCTTTAGAGATGTAGTGAGGAAACAGGCCCTTCGGCCCACCAAGTTCTCACCGACCAGCGATCCCCGCACATTAACACTACCCAGTACTCACGCACTAGGGAAAATTCACATTTACACCAAGCCAATTAACCTACAAACCAGTACGTCTTTGGAGCGTGGGAGGAAACCGAAGATCTCGGAGAAAACCCATGCAGGTCAGGGGAGAAAAAGTACAAACTCCGTACAGACAGCGCCCGTAGACGGGATCGAACCAGGCTCTCTGGCGCTGTAAGCGCTGTAAGGCAGCAATTCTACCGCTACGCCACCGTGCAATAGGTTTTATGAGATATTTTAAACACCAAACTTATCACACTTCCCAGTAGTCTAATCCCCTTCAGATCCTCCAGCTGCCTGTTACTGAAGGTGGGAAATCTTTGCATCGCGCATTTGTAACTGTGCAGGGATGTGCGATTACGTACACACAAACAACAAAACCTCGCTGTTTTACGTGGACGTGTGATGCCGTCAGTGAATCCTTTTTAGAATTGAAATGGGGATAGATAAGTTTTTCAATTTCTAATACCTTAAGGTGAGAGATGAAACCTGAAACGTGGAGTTGCGGTCTACGTGATCTCCCCGTTGCTCAACACTCTCACTCCCCCTCCCACTCCCACACTGACCTTTCTGTCCTGGGCCTCCTCCACTGTCAGAGCGAGGACCAGCGCAAATTGGAGGAACAGCACCTCATATTTCGCTTGGGCAGCTTACACCCCAGCGGTACGAACACTGATTTCTTTAACTTCAAGTAACCCTTGCATTCCCCCTCTCTCTCCGTCCCTCCCCTCCCCCCCCCCCCCCCCCCCCCGTAGTCATTGTACTAGTTTCACTGTCGTCCTGTTGAGTTTCACTGTTCATATCCATTCATTATGAGAATGATCAGCCATGATCACATTGAATGGTGGTGCTGGCTCGAAGGGCCGAATGGCCTACTCCTGCACCTATTGCCTATTGTCTATTATCACCTTCCCCACAGCCAACAATGGATCTTTGTGGGCTCCACCTTTTCTTGATGGCTTTGATTTGTTCCTTTCATGCCTCTCATTCATTTGTTCTATGTACCTTTCCATATCTCTAGTTTCCCTCTCCCCTGAAGAAGTGCCTCGACACGGAACTTCACCCATTCCTTCTATCCAGAGATGTTTCACAAACGCAGCCCAGACCATCACACAAACCAACCTCCCTTCCATTGACTCCGTCTACACCTCACGCTGCCTCGGCAAGGCCAGCAGCACAATCAAAGACCAGTCTCACCCCGGCCACTCCCTCTTCTCCCCTCTCCCATCGGGCATGAGGTACAGCACACCTCCAGATTCAGGGACAGTTTCTTCCCGGGCAACTGAACCATCCCACCACAACCAGAGAGCAGTGCTGAACTACTATCTACCTTATTCATGACCCTTGGACTATCCTTGATCGGTCTTTGCTGGCTTTACCTTGCACTAAACATTATTCCCTTATCATGTATCTGTATACTGTGGACGGCTCGATTGTAATCGTGTGTTGTCTTTCCACTGACTGGCTAGCACGCAACAAAATCTGTTCACTGCACCTCAGTACACGTGACAATAAACTTAACTGAAACTGAACTGCTGCCTGAGCCGATGAGTTTACTCCAGCATTTTGTGTCCTCATCTTCGGTGGATTTATCTGCCAGTCACACCTGGAAACGCGGTACGTTTTCACGCTATCCCGGGAGCTGGCGGCCAGCGGGAGAAGTAAGAATAGCCATTTTAACACAAGGGCCATCTGGCGTCATTAATTCCTGGCATGCCAACATAAATCAGTGGTGCAAAACCACGCTGAAAGATTTTCCAAATGTGCAATACAAAGCTCTTTGGCAGCCCCCGAATTCTAAATAACCATTGCCAACAAAGATTTAAAAAGTCCCTGGACATTACGATTTTCCATTTGCATTTGTATGCACCCTTTGTCCTTTGTATCTGAGTCATGGTAATAAACTATTCTTGAATATAGGAAGCATAGGTTTAGTTTAGTTTAGAGATACAGCGTGGAAACAGGCCCTTTGGCCCACCGAGTCCGCGCCGACCTGCGATCCCCGCACATTAACACTATCCTACGCACACCGGGGACAATTTACATTTATACCAAGCCAATTAACCCACAGACCTGCACGTCTTTGGAGTGTGGGAGGAAACCGGAGATCCCAGAGAAAACCCACGCAGGTCACGGGGAGAACGTACAAACTCCGTACAGACAGCGCCCGTAGTCAGGATCGAACCTGGGTCTCTGGCGCTGTGAGGCAGCAACTCTACCGCTGCACCACCGTGCCGCCCATAGTTACTCCAGCATTTTGTGTCTATCTTCGGTGTAAGCCAGCATCTGCAGTTCCTTCCTACACATGAGCGTGTTTCTTTGCTATACTTCTAAAATAATTCCTTCTAATCCTCCTATCTTCCTCTCTACTTTAGGATGCTTTCTCTGAGACTGATGCCTGTGCCAGGGAAGGTGAAACAGTTTATGCCTTGGGGGACAAATTGTGAAATGACTGTTAAATTATTTTAAAAAGTGTTATATAATAAATAAATTGAATCACCAAAACTTAATCACTTAAAATTATTCATGTTGATAGCAATACAGAGACACAATTAGACTCTTCTCACTTTCATAATAACTTCTGCTTATGGTACTTTATGATAAGATTAGGAGCAGAATTAGGCCATTCAATGACTTGGCCTCCACAGCCATCTGCAGCAATGAATTCTAGGTACACATGTCAATAAGCTAAACTCAACTCAACTTAGATTTACCACCCTCTACTAAAGAAATTCCTCCTCATCTCCTTTCTCAAGGTACATCCTTTTATTCTGAGGCTGTACCCTCTGGTCCTAGACTCTCCCACTAGTGGAAATATCCTCGCCACATCCACTCTGCCCAAGCCTTTAAGCTTCGATCTTTGCATAGAACATCTATTTGTCTTCGTTTTCAGGTACATTCTATCTATTTTTCTTTCTCCAATTCAGCTATCAGCTCAAAAAGCGATTTTCTTCATTGGTTCATAGTACACATATGAGCAGAATTGGGCCATTCGGCCCATCAAGTCTACTCCGCCATTCAATCATGGCTGATCTAAATTTCCCTCTCAACCCCATTCTCCTGCCTTCTCCCCATAACCCCCGACACCCGTACTAATCAATAATCTGTCAATCTCCACCTTCAAATTATCCATTGACTTGGCCTCCACACAGTTGGCAGTGGCAATGAATTCCACAGATTCACCTCCCTCTGACTCATGAAATTCCTCCTCATTTCCTTCCTAAAGGAACGTCCTTTTATTCTGAGGCTGTGCCCTCTGGTCCTCGACTCTCCCACTGGTGGAAACATCCTCTCCACATCCACTCTATCCAAGCCTTTCACTATTCGGTATGTATCAATGAGGTCCCCCTTACTCATCAGGTGTCCGTCAATCTCCGCCTTCAACACACCCAATGATTTGGCTGATTTCCTGGTTCCTTATCTAATCTAAAGATTACTGGGACGTGTATGTGGAGCCGATGGCATCGCGCTGGGCCAGGCCGACCCCGTCTTCATTGATCCAGTGCCGCCAGGACACTGGGCCTCCACCTGAGGGAATAAGGGATTCCATATCTCCTCGGCTCAAGACCGGACTTTCCAGAAACTTGGAAGTTGCAAGATGGCAAGATAGTTTAGAGATACAGCTTGGAGCCAGGCCCTTCGGCCCACCGGGTCCGCGCCGACCAGCGATCCCCGCACACATTAACGATATCCTACACCCACTAGGGGACAATTTTTACATTTACCCAGCCAATTAACCTAGAAACCTGCACGTCTTTGGAGTGTGGGAGGAAACCGAAGATCTCGGAGAAAACCCACGCAGGTCACGGGGAGAGCGTACAAACTCCGTACAGACGGCGCCCGTAGTCGGGATGGAACCCGGGTCTCTGGCGCTGTGAGGCAGCAACTCTACGCTGCGCCACCGTGCCGCCCTAGAGTTGTTGCCTGACCCATTGAGTTACAGCACCACTTTGTATCTGTATTTTCAAAATATTAAAATATTGGCTAAAATAAAATTGAGAATCTGCATCCAGGGGTCTCAGTTCCCTCTTTCCTCTGGGCCCTGATGTCGACCTCCTTAAAAGTTACAACATTGTTCTACACTCTGATCCCAAGGCACATCTGGAGTCATTTTGTCATGTTACAACATCTGTCTGCACCTTGCACTCAATAACACTTGGCATAACGACGCCAGCTATTCATTATCAGGGGCAGTGATTTGAATGATACTTGAAGCGGAGCTAATTTTCTACACTTGCCAGCGTTAATGAGCTGCATCAATAAAATATATTTATGACTTAATGAGAACTTGGCCCACGGAACACTGGTTTGACTTCCTGTACCAAATGTTGGCGATAAGGAACATCCACATTTAGACCCCCTTAACCTACCTGATCTCCCGGTGGCTCAGCACTTCAACTCCCCCTCCCATTCCCAATCTGACCTTTCTGTCTTGGGCCTCCTCCATTTTCCCAGCGCAAATTGGAGGAGGAACAGCACCTCATATTTCGCTTGAGTTGTTTACACCCCAGCAGTATGAACATTGACTTCTCTAACTTCAGATAGTCTCTGCTTTCCTTCTCTCTCCATCCCCTCCCCCTTCCCAGTTCTCCCACTAGTCTTACTGTCTCCAACTACATCCTATCTTTGTCCCGCTCACTCCCCTGACATCAGTCAGACATCAGTCTGAAGACTCAGGTTCGATCCTGACTACGGGTGCTGCACTGTAAGGAGTTTGTACCTGCGTGGGTTTTCTCCGAGATCTTCGGTTTCCTCCCACACTCCAAAGACGTACAGGTATGTAGGTTAATTGGCTGGGTAAATGTAAAAATTGTCCCTAGTGGGTGTAGGATAGTGTTAATGTACGGGGATCGCTGGGCGGCACGGACTTGGTGGGCCGAAAAGGCCTGTTTCCGGCTGTATATATATGATATGATATGATAAGGGTCTCGACCCGAAACGTCGCCCATTCCTTCTCTCCCGAGATGCTGCCTGACCCGCTGAGTTACTCTGGCATTTTGTGTCTACCTTCGATTTAAACCGGCATCTGCAGTTTTTTCCCCTCCACATTTAGAGAAGGTGCTGCCCACACATGGTACATTCGCACCAAGTCTTCATCATGTTCCAAAGCGATTTTTGACTGTGGAATGAAAATCGCACGACGTTGACTGTCATTGTATTGGTCACCCTGTTGCAGGAGAGATGCTGTTCAGCTGGAAATGGTGCATCATCTTGCCCCATCCACCTGCACCCCGGCTACTCACTCTGTGGCACGGTGGCGCAGCGGTAGAGTTGCTGCCTCACAGCGCCAGAGACCCGCGTTCGATTCCGACCACGGGCGCTGTCTGTGCGGAGTTTGCACGTTCTCCCCGTGACTCGCGTGTGTTTTCTCCGAGATCTTCGGTTTCCTCCCACACTCCAAGGACGTGCAGGTTTGTGGGTTAATTGGCTTGGTATAAATGCAAAATTGTCCCTAGTGTGAGTAGGATAGTGTTAGCATGCGGGGATCGCTGGTCGGTGCGGACTCGCTGGGCGGAAGGCCCTGTTTCCACGCTGTGCCTCTAAACTAAACAAAACTAAATGCCCCAAAATTGTGTCGCTCATTTAGATTTTTTTTCAGATTTAGAGATACAGCGCAGAAACAGGCCCTACGGCCCACCGGGTCCGCGCCGCCCAGCGATCCCCGCACACTAACACTATCCTACACACACTAGGGACAATTTTTACATTTGCCCAGCCAATTAACCTACAAACCTGTACGTCTTTGGAGTGTGGGAGGAAACCGAAGATCTCGGAGAAAACCCACGCAGGTCACGGGGAGAACGTACAAACTCCGTACAGACGGCGCCCGTAGTCAGGATCGAACCTGAGTCTCCGGCGCTGCATTCGCTGTAAGGCAGCAACTCTACCACTGCACCACCTTATTTAGTTGACTCTTCCCGTTGGGATAGAAGGCTTTGTCTCATAAGTTCATGTTCATAAGCTCTAGGACCAGAATTAAGCCATTTGGCCCATCGTCTACTCCACCATTCAATCATGGCTGATCTATCTTCCCCTCTCAACCCCATTCCCCTGCCTTCTCCCCATAACACCTAACACCCGTACTTATCAAGAATTATTGAGACATAGGGGTGAGGAGGGAAAGATAAATCAGCCATGATTGAATGGCGGAGTAGACTTGATGGGCCGAATGGTCCAATTCTGCTCTGATAACTTATGACGTTATGACATCCCAAGAGGACTTAGGCTGAGATGAGTCCTATCCATAGGGTTCTGTCATTATACCAGGACCAGAGGACGTAGGTCCAAGGTGAAGGGGAAAAGATTTAATAGGAATCCGATGGGTTACCTTTTTAACACAAAGGGTGGTGGGTGTATGGAGCGAGCTGCCAGAGGAGGTAGTTGAGGCAGGGACTATCGCAATATTTAAGAAACAGTTAGACAGGTACATGGACAGGACAGGTTTGGAGGGATATGGGTCAAACGTGGGCAGGTGGGACGAGTGTAGCTGGGACATATTGGCCGGTGTGGGCAAGTTGGGCCGAAGGGCCTGTTTCCGCACTGTATCATCTGTCCATTTCCCTCCACAGATGCTGCCTGGCCCGCTGAGTCCTCGTTACATGGTGATCCTGACTACACAGGCACAGTAATCTTTTGTTACACCGTGACATCTTAATCTTAATTTTCTAACGAAACCAAGTAACATTCTCCTAATATCCCACTCGATTCTTTTTGCTTTTTCTAATATCCTGTTTTTGTGCTAATGGGTTCCAGAAACCCCATCCATTTTAAATCCCATGTCACCAAATAACCAATTTCGTGCTTATCAGTATTTATTTTCTTGAATAATTCTACATTGATGCCCAAAAGACACGAGTTACTAGTCTTGGCATGATGCCATGTGTACTTCTCTGCTGAATGCAGATGCGAAGAAATTATTCATAAAGTCTAGCGTGTCCTGAATGAATACAAAACAGCCCTTTGGTTCTTTAGTACCTCTTCTTCTTTAATGTTCTGCCTGGTATAATACAACTAAACCATTAATTAATGTTCCCTTATAGCCCAAAGCAACATATCTTCTCATTTTTTTTATTTGCCACAGCCAAACCCTTCTCTTGCTTAGCAATATCCAGTTGAGAATTGCACTTGGTATTTCCCACCTTCTCTTAAATGACCATAAAGTCGGCAGTTTTGATGCGTATTTGCCTTAAGTACATTTTTGCCTATATCTCATCTGGAGTCACAGTGTCACACAGCATGGAAACAGGCCTTTTGTCCCAACTTATAATGCCTGCCAGTTGTGTAGGAAAATAACTGCAGATGCTGGTACAAATCGAAGGTATCACACAATGCTGGAGTAACTCAGCGGGCCAGGCAGCATCTCAGGAGAGAAGAAATGGGTGACGTTTCGGGTCGAGACCCTTCTTCAGACTGAAGACCCGAAACGTCGCCCATTCCTTCTCTCCTGAGATGCTGCCTGACCCGCTGAGTTACTCCAGCACTCTGTGATACCTATAGTGCCCACCAAGATGGCCCATCTAATCTAGTCGCATTTGTCCTTGTTTGGCCCACATCCTTTATCTGTACACCGATCCTACCCATGTTAGACACAAAAAGCCGGAGTAACTCAGCAGGTCAGGCAGCATCTCCGGAGAGAAGGAATGGGTGAAGTTTCAGGGCAAGACCCTTCTCCAAACTGGTTAGAGATAAGGGAAAGGCGAGATATAGACGATGATGTCGAGGGGTAAAGCCCACCGAGTCCACACCGACCAGCATTGCCCTCACACTAACATTAGCCTATACACACTAGGGAGAATCTGCAATTTTTTTCTGAAGCCAATTAACCTATAAACCTGCACATCTTTGGAGTGTGGGAGGCTACACTAGTCCCACCTGACCGCATTTGATCCACATACCTCCAAACCTGTCCTATCCATATACCTGTCTAACTGTTTCATAAATGTTGGGATAGTCCCAGCCTCAAGTACCTCCTCCGGATCGGACTTATCATCGGCGGAGCCGGCCGTCTTCGGAGGCTGCGGGAGCGGCTGCGACTCGCCTTAGGCTCGGCCCGCTGCGGACCGTCCGGCGCGGCCTGCAACCACAACAACCTGACCGCGGGAGAGGACAGCAGGAGCAGGGAAAAGACATTGTGGCCTTCCATCACAGTGAGGAGAGGACTAGAGGAGACTCACTGTGATGGATGTTTTCTTGATGGATGTTTCTTTTGTGTGTTTTGGGGGTTGTGTAATTTTAATGCCTATTTTGATGCTTTTGTTGTTGGACTGTGGGTGACTGAATTTCGTCCAATTTGGATGACAATAAAGCTATCTTGAATCTTGAATCTTGAATCTTGTTCCATACACCCGCCACCCTCTGTGTGAAAATGTTACCCCTCACATTCCTGTTAAATCTTTTCCCCTTCACCTTAAACTTATGAGCTACGGTCCTCGATTCACTTACTCTGGGCAAGAGACTGTGCGTCTACCCGATCTACTCCTCTCATGATTTTGTACAACTCTATAAGATCACCCCTCATCCTCCTGCGCTCCAGGGAATAGAGTCCCGGCCTGCTCAACCTCTCCCTGTAGCTCACACCCTCTAGTCCTGGCAACATCCTCGTAAATCTTCTAAATGGGCTTGCCCCCCCCCCATATCAAAAATCTTCTAACCCACCACTCTATCTCCAGGTCCCTCAGGTCGGCCGACTTGGGGCTACTGACTATCCCGCGGTCTAGGCTTAAGCTCAGGGGTGACCGTGCTTTTGTGGTTGCAGCTCCTAGACTGTGGAACAGCATCCCTCTCCCCATCAGAACTGCCCCCTCCATCGACTCCTTTAAGTCCAGGCTCAAAACCTATTTCTACTCCCTAGCGTTTGAGGCCCTCTGAGGGGGCGCTGTGAACTGTTTATGTATGTGCTGTTATGTTTGTGTGCCATTGTACGTTCGTTCTTAGTACCTGAACTGATGTACAGCACTTTGGTCAACGTGGGTTGTTTTTAAATGTGCTATACAAATAAAATTGACTTGACTTGACTTGACTTCTCTGTACCCTTTCCAGCTTGACAACATCTTTCGTGTGACATGGTGCCCAGACTGAACACAATACCCTAGATGTGGCCTTGTCAACGTCTTACACAACTGCAACATGACCTACCCAACTTCTATACCCAGTACTCTGGTTGAAGAATACTTGCTCTGAATTCATGCTCTCTCCTCCCAAAGCATTTAATTATCCAACTTTGCCATCGTAAAATTCTAATTTTTCTTCCGTGATCATGATTTACATTGGCTGATAAGTTATCTAATGGGGTCATCCCTTCAGTTCTAACAGACTCAGGTGCCATCTTAGCGAGCTTCCAACGTTGCATCTGCCATCCGGGGCTTGTCAGGCCCACGTTTAAAGAGAGACTAAATTGCGACTTTGTTATAGAAATTAGATATTTGAAATAGAAATATGACACGGAAATTCATCTTTAATGATGTCTAACCCTCCTTAGACGTTCCCTTTCCCCGAAGGATTCGAAACTTGAGCGTAGTTTTGGAAACTCACCACATTTCATGAATACAAATGCGAAGATTCACACAGGTAATTTTACTTCTGTATGTCATTAGTTGAACATCAATACCCATCCATGGACTCTTGATGTGAGACACAAAGTTTGAATAAAAAGTATTAAAGTTATGGATGTTAGCCATTTACATGCATATATATCTAGTCTGTAGATAACGTGTATACATATATATATATATATATATATATATATATATATATATATATATTCACAAAATGCTGGAGTTACTCAGCAGGTCAGGCAGCATCTCAGGAGAGAAGGAATGGGTGACGTTTCGGGTCGAGACCCTTCTTCAAGACTGATGTATATATATATATATGGGCGGCACGGTAGCGCAGCGGTAGAGTTGCTGCTTTACAGCGAAGGCAGCGCCGGAGACTCAGGTTCGATCCTGACTACGGGTGCTGCACTGTAAGGAGTTTGTACGTTCTCCCCGTGACCTGCGTGGGTTTTCTCCGAGATCTTCGGTTTCCTCCCACACTCCAAAGACGTACAGGTATGTAGGTTAATTGGCTGGGTAAATGTAAAAATTGTCCCTAGTGGGTGTAGGATAGTGTTAATGTATGGGGATCGCTGGGCAGCACGGACTTGGAGGGCCGAAAAGGCCTGTTTCCGGCTGTATATATATGATATGATATGATGATATGATGATATATGTGTGTGTGTGTGTGTGTGTGTGTGTGTGTGTGTGTGTGTGTGTGTGTGTGTGTGTGTGTGTGTGTGTGTGTGTATATATATATATATATATATAAACTGACAAGATGATTTGAATGTATTCAGAAATTTTCATAAAAGAATATTAACTGAATGGATTATTTTACGCTTGGAAATGAATGCCAAGTAAATATTAATGCGATTCTGTTCCAACTGCTCAGTTTATATCAGTGCGTTATGTTTTTTTAATCAGATTTCTTCACTTGTCCATCGCACCTAATAAAACATAATCCATTTCCCCCAACATGGAATAAAGTCAGATTTCTGTCCAAGCCTCGAGCTATTAATTAATCATTTTGACTTTTAAATATCACCTGTTTCGGCGCTTTCCAGATTTGCAATCAAAACAAAATGTTTTTCATGCATTTAGTTAATACTTTGGTTAACCTATGTGGGTTAGGACTTGGGTTAACCTATGATGAGCGTTTGTTGGCACTGGGCTTGTACTCACTGGAGTTTAGAAGAACGAGGAGGGACCTCATTGAAATGTACAGAATAGTGAAAGGCCTGGAGAGGGTGGATGTGGAGAGGATGTTTCCACTGGTGGGAGAGTCTAGGACCAGAGGGCACAGCCTCAGAATTAAAGGACGTTCCTTTAGGCTGGAAATGAGGAGGAATTTCTTCAGTTAGGGGGTGGTGAATCTGTGGAATTCTTTGCCACAAGAGGCTGTGGAGGCCAAGTCAATGGATATTTTTATTGCAGAGATAGATAGATTCTTGATTAGTACGGGTGTCAGGGATAATGGGGAGAAGGCAGGAGAATGGGGTTAGGAGGGAAAGATAGACCAGCCTTGATTAAATGGCGGAGTAATAATAATAATAATAATAATGCATTACATTTATATAGTGCTTTTCAAACACTCAAAGACGCTTTACAGGGATTTCTAGAACATAGAGAATTGAATAAATAGATAAATAAGTAAACGTACAGAAAAAGGAGACAGAAGGTGAGGTGACGGTCAGTGGTTGAAGGCAGTGCTGAACAGGTGAGACTTCAGTGATGTTTTGAATGTGGTGAGTGTGGAGGAGTCTCTGACGGTTTGGGGTAGTGAGTTCCAGAGGGTGGGAGCAGCGATGGAGAAAGCCCTGTCCCCCCAGGATCTGAGTTTGGTCCGGATGGGGGGGGGGACAGGAGATTGGCAGCAGCAGAGCGGAGGGTGCAGGTGGGAGTGTGCCTGCGGAGGAGGTCAGTCAGGTAGGAGTAGACTTAGACTTAGTAGACTTAGTCAATCAGGAGTAGACTTAGATTTTTTTATTTAGAAATACAGCGCGGAAACAGGCCCTTCGGCCCACTGAGTCCGCGCCGTCCAGCGATCCCCGCAAACACTAACACTATCCTACACACACTAGGGACAATTTTATTTTATTTTTACATTTACCCAGTCAATTAACCTACATACCTGCACGTCTTTGGAGTGTGGGAGGAAACCAAAGATCTCGGAGAAAACCCACGCAGGTCACGGGGAGAACGTACAAACTCCGTACAGACGGCGCCCGTAGTTAGGATCGAACCCGGGTCTCCGGCGCTGCATTCGCTGTAAGACGGCAACTCTACCGCTGCGCCACCGTGCCGCCCTAATGGGCTGAAAGGCCCAATTCTGCTCCTGTCACTTATGAACCCTCTAACATCACACCACCTTGGCACCTTGATTGCCCGCACAAGATATCTCCTGAGCTCTCTAAATGAGACTGGCTGCCCGTGTCACATTACAGACGGATTTGTCGAGGGGATTAAACCGCGCGCACTAATTTCCCTGAGGAATTTTTAAACTAACAGTGCTCTCTAATCCCATTTATCAAGGCTGTGATTGAAGTCATTGATAAAACCCTAATAACACAATCTATTTTTGCTTGTTTATATGGGGGATAAACTGAACAATTGCCCTGAAAGCTGTTCAGTTCCACCACACTTAATTAATTGACCATTAAAGCAACATCTATTCATATCAACTCCTCCCTCAAAACAACTCCTCCCTAAAACAACTTAAATTCATGTTATTGTTCGGGAAGGAGATTTCTTTGGTCAGAGGGTGAATCTGTGGAATTCTTTGTCACAGAAGTTCTCTGGAGGTCAAGTCAATGGATATTTTTACGGCAGAGATAGATAGATTCTTGATTAGTACGGGTGTCAGGGGTTATGGGGAGAAGGCAGGAGAATGGGGTTAGGATGGAGAGATAGATCAGCCATGATTGAATGGCAGAGTAGACTTGGTGGGCCGAACGGCTTAATTCTACTCCTAATCAAGAGAGATATTTAGATATAGCTCTGAGTCAGGGCGGCACGGTGGCGCAGCGGTGGAGTTGCTGCCTTACAGCGAATGCAGCGCTGGAGACACGGGCACGATCCCGACTACGGGTGCCGTCTGTACGGAGTTTGTACATTCTCCCCGTGACCTTGCGTGGGTTTTCTCCGAGATCTCCGGTTTTCCCCCACACTCCATAGACGTGCAGGTTTGTGGGTCAATTGGCTTGGTAAATGTAAAAAAACTCGTCCCTAGTGGGTGTAGGATGGTGTCAGTGCGCGGGGATCGCTGGTCGGCGCAGACCCGGTGGGCCGATAGGGCTTGTTTCCGCGCTGTATCTCTAAACTAAACACTTCCAAGCGCGGTTTCCTTCCTGTTTGCAAGAGGTAGGAGGAGTGAGGGACACAAGAGAATAAACAAGGGGAAATTCAAATCCACTAAGTGTGATTCCAATGTGCGGAAAAGACTTGCAAACGAGTGTTGGAGATGTATCATCAACCTGTTTACGCACCTACACTGTGAAGTGTAGGAGACAATATCACAAAAAACATTTTTTTTTCTTCTGAGGAAAGATTTCAGTGGCAGCTTTTGAAGCAGGTTTAAAATATTTCGCATCATCCTGTGTTCATTGAACAGATTTAAATATAGACATGGTCACAGCATTCACCATTATAATGGACAATGTCCCAGAAATCCGAAGGGCAAAATGACCCATAGGTGGTCTCTATCGCTGCCTCAGCAAGGTCTAGGACCAGTCTCACCCCGGTCACTCCCTCTTCTCGCTTCTCCCATCAGGCAAGAGGCAGCTGGGACATGTTGGCCGGTGTGGGCAAGTTGGGCCAAAGGGCCTTTTTCCACACTCTATGGCTCTATGACTTTTTGGACGCAGCCCAGACCATCACACAAACCAACCTCCCTTCCATTGACTCCGTCTACACCTCACGCTGCCTTGGCAAGGCCAGCAGCCCAGACCATCACACAAACCAACCTCCCTTCCATTGACTCCATCTACACCTCATGCTGCCTCGGCAAGTCCAGCAGCCCAGACCATCACACAAACCAACCTCCCTTCCATTGACTCCATCTACACCTCACGCTGCCTCGGCAAGGCCAGCAGCTCAGTCCGTCATACAAACCAACCTCCCTTCCATCAACTCCGTCTACACCTCACGCTACCTCGGCAAGGCCAGCAGCCCAGACCATCACACAAACCAACCTCCTTTCCATTGACTCCGTCTACACCTCACGCTGCTTCGGCAAGGCCAGCAGCATAATCAAGGATCAGTCTCACCCCCGGTCACCCCCTCTTCTCCCCTCTCCCATCAGGCAAGAGGTACAGAATTGTGAAAACGCACACCTCCAGATTCAGGGACAGTTTCTTCCCGGCTGTTCCTGGTTCTTGTTTCTTGGTCCTCCAAAATATTCCAAATTTTGTCAGGCAACTGAACCAACTAGAGAGTGGTTCTGACCTCCCATCTACCTCACTGGAGACCCTCGAACTATCTTCAATCGGACTTTACAGGACTTGCACCGAAGGCTATTCCCCTTATCCCGTTTCTGTACACTATGGATAGCTCGATTGTAATCATGTCTAGTCTTTTCACTGAGTGGATAGCACTTATAAGCATCTTCCTGAATTGCGATCCAGAAAAGATATGCGATGTTGCTGTGGATTTGCAAAGTTTCCTCGTTTAATCGTGAGTTGTTTAGTTCAGAGATACAGCATGGGAACAAACCCTTCGGCCCACCGAGCCTGGGCCGACCAGCAGTTCTCCATTCACACAAATTCTGTGTTATTCCACTTTCCCATCCACTCCCTGTGCGCTAGGTGGAGTTTGCGCGTTCTTCCCGGGACCGCGTGGGTTTTCTCCGGGCGCTCCGGTTCCCTCCCGCATCCCGAAGACGTGCGGGTTTGTGGGTTAATCTCCCCCTCTGTAAATTGCCCCCTGGTGTGTAGGGAAAGTGGGACAACATAGAACTAGTGTGAACGGGTGATGGATGGACGCCGCGAGCTCGATGGGCTGA
Organism: Rhinoraja longicauda; assembly: GCF_053455715.1. NCBI lineage: Eukaryota > Metazoa > Chordata > Chondrichthyes > Rajiformes > Arhynchobatidae > Rhinoraja > Rhinoraja longicauda. The sequence continues at coordinate 4,813,218 of NC_135978.1, forward strand.
AGGGCCTGTTTCCACACTGTATCTGTAAACTCAACAACAATTCCTTATTGGGCCGAAACTGCAAATTGAAATTTGACCTCAAATATAGTTTTCAATGTAGCATTGTGAAAATGCTCCACTGGGCATTGCTTGGAGTTTATCACATATTGATAATTATTTGGCTGCCATAGATGTTTAATTACATTGTTTATTTGTGGTGGCACGATTAACGACCCGATATGCTCACATGCAGATGGGAATCTGTCAGTAACGGTCTTGTTTTATCTCGTTATTATCCAGCCCTAATGGAATGCAGGGCAGTAGTTAATTTAAAAGAGTTGTTACCAATTAGTACAGCAGAGACATAAACAATGAGATGGAATCAAAGTCAACAGCCACACATAATAATGCCTACTTTTAGTCTGGTTTAGTTTAGCGACACAGCGGGGAAACTGGCCCTTCGGCCCACCGAGTCCGCGCCGACCAGCGATCCCCGCGCACGAACACTATCCTACACACACTAGGGCCATTTTACATTTATACCAAACCAATTAACCTACAAACCTGTACGTCTTTGGAGTGTCGGAGGAAAACCGAAGATCTCGGAAAAAACCCCACGCAGGTCACGGGGAGAACGTGCAAACTGCGTACAGACAGGACCGGTGGTCAGGATGGAACCCGGGTCTCCAGCGCTGTGAGGCAGGAACTCTACCGCTGCGTCACCGTGCCGCCCTTCATCCGATTACTCTTTGTATACAGTTGAACAAAGCAATACAAATTGCAGGAGTAACTCAGCGGGTCAGGCAGCATCTCTGGAGAACACGCAGAGGCGACGTTTCTGGTCGGGACCCTTCTTCAGATGTCTCTGAGTTACTCCAGCACTTTGCATCTTTTTCAGCTCTTCAAGCCTGTCCGTTCACTTGCATTTCATTCCTTTTCGTTAATGCTGAGCAAAAATCTGCCACAGTCTCCTGCAAAAAGATTCAGTTTGCTCAGAAGCGTTAGGTTTTTAGAGAAGGGGAATTCACCATCGAGTCTAGTGCGCCATTTGATCATGGCTGATCTATCTCTACCTCTCAACCCCATTCTCCTGCCTTCTCCCCGTAACCTTTGACACCCGTACTAATCAAGAATCTGTCAATCTCCGCTGTAAAAGTATCCGTTAACTTGGCCTCCACTGCTGCCTGTGGCAATGAATTCCACAGATTCACCACCCTCTGGCTAAAGAAATGTCTCCACATCTCCTTTTTGAAGGAGTGTCCTTTTATTCTGAGGCTGTGCCCTCTGGTTCTAGCCTCTCCCATTACTGGAAACATCTACTGTAAGCTGTTTATTGCAGGAGGCTTTTGCCAAAATGCTGCTCCCAATTTTCACTTTCCACCAAAACTTTCCTAAGTATATTTACCATTTAATACCATTGTAAATCCATTTACAAAGAATGTTTGGAAGGAACTGCAGGTGCTGGGTTAATCCGAAGATAGACACAAAATGCTGGAGTAACTCAGCGGGACAGACAGCATCTCTGGAGAGAAGGAATGGGTGACGTTTCGGGTCGAGACCCTTGTTCAGAGTCACCTATTCCTTTTCTCGAGAGATGCTGTCTGACCTGCGGAGTTACTCCAGCTTTCTGTGTCTACAAAGAATGTTAGTTTCACAAAATGCTGGAGTAACTCAGCAGGTCAGGCAGCATCTCGGGAGAGAAGGACTGGGTGACGTTTCGGGTCGAGACCCTTCTTCAGACTGAAGAAGGGTCTCGACCCGAAACGTCACCCATTCCTTCTCTCCCGAGATGCTGCCTGACCTGCTGAGTTACCCCAGCATTTTGTGAATAAATACCTTCGATTTGTACCAGCATCTGCAGTTATCTTCTTATAAGAATGTTAGTTTGCTTGAACGGAGACACTTTTTAAACCTTTTTTATATTCTTTAAACTCTGCTCCAACCATGGGCGTCACGGTGGCGCAGCGGTAGAGTCGCTGCCTCACAGCTCCAGAGACCCGGGTTCGATCCTGACTACAGGCGCTGTCTGTACGGAGTTTGTGCGTTCTCCCCGTGACCTGAGTGGGTTTTCTCCAGGTGCTCCGGTTTCCTCCCACACTCCAAAGTCGTGCACGCGTGTAGGTTAATTGTCTTCGGTAAGATTGTGAATTGACCCGAGTGTGCGTGTGTTAGTGTGCGGGGACCGCTGGTCGGCGCGGACTCGGTGGGCCGAAGGGCCTGTTTCCGCGCTGGATCTCTAAAGTAAACTAAACCGAACCAATGTACATACAGTAACACTGCGTGAAGCTTGGATATTATATCAATTCTTCACAGAAGGAAATCGAGCATTTCGATGAACCAGTAGTTCGGATGCCAAAGTTTTATGTCATTAGCTAATGAAAATATGCTTCGTGATAAAAGTCTGTTCCTTTGTAAAAATGTACGCAAAAGGGAATTTTGCGCAGTCAGCAACATTGTAATAATGCCACAATGTGCAATTTTGGCAAAAAAAACTCAGCGAAACAAAGTGTGACCACAAAGTGCTGAATCAGTTCCTTAAATGCCTTCTTTAAATTACACTTCCAACACCGATGATTCCTGTTTAAATTAGTGAAGGAATAAATGAAGCTAAAAGGCTATCTGAAGAGGAAAAGAATGAAAAATGGTAGATGGAAAGAGCAAAGTCAGTCAGGTACCGAAGTTTGACATCTGTTGGACGGATGGCCACAAAATGTCGGAGTAACTCAGCGGGACAGGCAGCGTCTCTGAAGGGTCCCGACCCGATACGTCACCCATTCCTTCTCTCCAGAGATGCTGCCTGTCCCGTTGAGTTACTCCAGCATTGAGTTGGGGAAGTGGGATGAGTAGAACTAATGTGAACTAGTGTGATGGATGGTTGGAGTAGACTCTGTTGGCTGAAGATAGACACTAAAAGCTGGGGTAACCCAGCGGGTCAGGCAGCATCTATGGCGAAAAGGAATAGGTGATGTTTCGGGTCGGGACATTTCTTCGGACACAAGATGTCACCCATTCTACCCTTCTAGCCTTAGAGGGAGTACAGAGAAGGTTCACCAGATTGATCCCTGGGGTGGCAGGACTTTTATATGAAGAAAGACTGGATAGACTAGGCTTATACTCGCTGGAAGTTAGAAGACTGAGGGGGGATCTTATAGAAACATATAAAATTCTTAAGGGGTTGGAGAGGCTAGATGCGGGAAGATTGTTCCCGATGTTGGGGAAGTCCAGAACCAGGGGTCACAGCTTAAGGATAAGGGGGAAGTCATTTAGGACCGAGATGAGAAAACATTTTTTCACACAGAGAGTGGTGAGTCTGTGGAATTCTCTGCCACAGAAGGTAGTTGAGGCCAGTTCATTGGCTATATTTAAGAGGGAGTTAGATGTGGCCCTTGTGGCTAAAGGGATCAGGGGGTATGGAGAGAAGGCACCTGCAGTTCCTTCCCACAGTTGGTGCAACCTCAAGTGGTTACTGAAACATGAACAGAATAAAAAGGCTCAAATCAAAGTAGGTTTTGTAAGATATTTTAAACACCAAACTCGATCACACTTCCCAGTAGTCTAATCCCCTTAAGGTCCTTCAGCTGCCCGTTACTGAAGGTGGGAAATCTTTGCATCGCGCATTGTGTAACTGTGCAGGGATGTTCGATTACGTTCACACAAACAAAACCTCGCTGTTTTATGTGGACGTGTGATACCGTCAGTAAATCCTTTTCAAAGTTAAAATGGTGATAGATAAGTTTTTCAATTTCTAATACTTTAAGGTGAGAGATGAAACCTCGGGTCGAGACGCTTCTCGTTCATCTTGACCTTCATGTTAGCGCTACTCCTCCTTCTGCCTTTCTTTAGTCTTTAGAGATACAGCGCAGAAACAGGCCCTTCGGCCCACCGAGTCCGCACCGGACACTAGCACTGTCCGACAAACGAGGGACAGTTTACAATCTACAGAGGCCAATTCACCGACAAACCTGCACGTCTTTGGGAGTGTGCGAGGAAACCCGAGAGCCCGGAGAAAACCCACGCAGGCCACGGGGAGAACGTGCAAACTCCGTACAGACAGCACCCGTAGACGGGATGGAACCCGGGCCTCTGGCGCTGTGAGGCAGCAACTCTACCGCTGCGCCACCGTGCCGTGTTAATACATCATCGACAGTCAAAAGTTAAAGAAGGAGTTTTATATTTTAAACATCTGCACTAAATTACAGCACAAACCACTATGCAAGACGGGCCAAGTAGTCAGGCTTTTATAAGGTTTAATCTGTTCTAAGTAGAGTACTTAATGATAAATAGTTCCCCACGTTACAGTTCAATGTTTGGAACATGGTTCATTCATCACTAAAATTAAATACTTGGACTGAAACTATTAGTTAGGCAATAGCACCAAGATACATTTCATTCTTTACATCATTCTATATATTCGATATAAACTATCCTGACGGTCCTAACCTGCCATCTACCACGTTGGAGACTCTTGGATCATCTTTGATCGAGCTTTACTGGATTTTATCTTGCACTAAACGTTATTCCCCTTTATCAATAGACAACAGACAATAGGTGCAGGAGGAGGCCATTCGGCCCTTCGAACCAGCACCGCCATTCAATGTGATCATGGCTGATCATTCACTATCAGTACCACGTTCCTGCCCTCTCCTCATACCCCCTGACTCCGCTATCCTTAAGAGCTCTGTCTAGCTCTCTCTTGAATGCATGCAGAGAATTGGCCTCCACTGCCTTCTGAGGCAGAGAATTCCACAGATTTACAACTCTCTGACTGAAAATGTTTTTCCTCTCCTCCGTTCTAAATGGCCTACCCCTTATTCTTAAACTGTGGCCCCTTGTTCTGGACTCCCCCAAACATTGGGAACATGTTTCCTGCCTCTAATGTGTCCAATCCCTTAATAATCTTATACGTTTCAATAAGATCCCCTCTCCTCGCACGGTAGCGCAGCGGTAGAGTTGCTGCTTTACAGCGAATGCAGCGCCGGAGACTCAGGTTCGATCCTGACTACGGGTGCTGCACTGTAAGGAGTTTGTACGTTCTCCCCGTGACCTGCGTGGGTTTTCTCCGAGATCTTCGGTTTCCTCCCACACTCCAAAGACGTACAGGTATGTAGGTTAATTGACTGGGTATATGTAAAGATTGTCCCTAGTGTGTGTAGGATAGTGTTAGTGTGCGGGGATCACTGGGCGGTGCGGACTTGGTGGGCCGAAAAGGCCTGTTTCCGCGCTGTATCTGAAATATGAAAAAAAAATGAAAAAAAAATCCTTCTAAATTCCAGCGTATCCCTGCATCTGCACATTGTGGACGGCTTGGTTGTAACCATGTAGTCTTTTCACTGGCTGGGTAGAACGCAACAAAAAAGCTGTTCACTGTACCTCGGTACACGTGCCAATAATAAACTGAACTAAACTATTCATAAGGCATAACCTAATATACGTAGAGTGCTTATTAATAAATAATCCCTCACGATACAGTCCAATATTTGGAGCATCGTTCATTCATCACTAAACTGAAACTATAACATAACATAACATAACATAACATAACAACACTTTATTGTCACTCAGCACAACACCGAGCGAAATTTCAGCAGTCACACAAAACACAGCAAAAAAGAAAAGAACACAGGACACCCGACCCCAACACAAACATCCATCACAGTGACTCCAAACACCCCCTCACTGTGATGGAGGCAACAAAACTTCCCCTCTCTTCCCCCCGCACCCATGGACAGGCAGCTCGACCCCTACCGAGGCAAACGACACGCACAGCCCCCGCAAGGGGATGGAAGGCCCCGCAGCCGAGCCGCCCTGAAAGATGGCGGCGCTGCCCTAGCAGCTGCGGCTTACCTGCAGTCCGTTTGTCTTTGTGTTTTTGTTGGGGGATTTTGTCTTAATTGTAAATGTGATGTCGTGTTTTTGTGGTTGTGTACTATGTGTGCGTGTGTGTGGGGGGGAGGGAGGAACTGTAAAATTGTATATTTGTCCCTTCCGAACGGAGACCCGACCTTTGTTTTCTAGGTCGTGTCTCCGTTCCTGCTGCGGCCTACCATCGGCCAAACTCCTGGAGCTGGCGGCCTCCAGGGCTCTGGTTCGCAGAGCCCGCGGACCAGACTCACCATCAGCGGAGCCGGCCGTTCTCGGAGGCTGCGGGAGCGGCTGCGACTCGCCTTAGGCTCGGGCCGCGTGGATGCCGACATCGGGAGCTCCGGCAGCGGCAGCGTGTTCGCCCGCCCCGGATCGCGGGGCTTGGGTCGGCCCGCCGCGGATATTACACCGTCCGGCGCGGCCTGAAATAGGCCACGGAATTTTCTCTGCTCGGCGGGGGCTTCAATGTCGGGAGCCCCGACCGCCCCGACTTGCAGCGGGGCTTGGGTCGGCCCGTTGCGGACATTTCACCGTCCGGCGCAGCCTGGAACATGGCAACGACAACAGCCTGACCGCAGGAGAAGACGGCAGGGGAAGAGAAAAGACATTCTGGCCTTCCATCACAGTGAGGAGGGGACTGGAGGAGACTCACTGTGATGGATGTTTCTTTTTGGGGGGTTTTGTGTTGGTTGGGGTTGTGTAATTTGCTTATTTTATTGCTCTTATTGTTGGACTGTGGGTGACGAAATTTCGTCCAAACAACTTGTTTTTTGGATGACAAATAAAGAAATCTTGAATCTTGAATCTTGAAACGTCCCGCGGCCACACCGGGCGATGTTAAGTCCAGCGGCCAAGCCGCACCGGGCACTGAAACGTCCCGCGGCCGAGCCGCACCGGGCACTGAAACGTCCTGCGGCCGAGCCGCACCGGGCACTGAAACGTCCCGCGGCCGCACCGGGCAATGTTAAGTCCAGCGGCCGAGCCGCACCAGGCACTGAAACGTCCCGCGGCCGAGCCGCGCCGGCGATGTTAAGGCCCGCAGCCGAGCCGCGCCGGGCGATGGAAGGCCCCGCAGGCGAGCTGCGCCCCGGGGAAGAGACCTAATAAAAGAAAGGTTTCCCCCCGCCCCACCCCCCCACCCCACACCCCCACACCCCCACACCCGCACACCCCCACCACACATACACAGCCAAAAACAGAAACAAAAACCATCCCAACACCGACACAAACAAAACAAAAAAAAAAAGACAACAGACTGCCAGAGAGCCGCAGCCGTTAGGCGCAGCCAACTTCTCCCACGCATACGATAGCAACAAGATACATTTTATTTTATATATTAGTCTAGTTTAATTTATTGTCACGTGTACCAAGGTACAGTGAAAAGCTTTTGTTGCGTGCTAACCAGTCAGTGGAAAGACAACACACGATTACAATCGATCCATTCACAGTGTGCAGATACATGATAAGGGAATAACGTTTAGTGCAAGGTAAAGCCAGTAAGGTCCGATCAAGGATAGTCCGAGGGTCACCAATGAGGTAGATAGTAGTTCAGGACTACTAGATTTCCCGAAATCCAAGGTGTATTGAGTTTATTGTGTTGAGTTTAAGTTTATTGAATTGAGTTTGTTGTCATGTGTACCGAGGTACAGTGAAAAGCTTTTGATGCGTTCTAACCTGTCAACGTAAAGACAATACATGATTACAATTGAGCCATTTACAGATACATGATAAGGGAATAACGTTTAGTGCAAGGTGAAGCCAGCTGAGTCCGATCAAGGATAGTCCGATGGTCACCAATGAGGTGGATAGTAGTTCAGGACTGCTCTCTGGTTGTGGTGGGATGGTTCAGTTGCCTGATAACAGCCGGGAAGAAACTGTCCCTGAATCTGGAGGTGTGCGTGGGTGTGTGAGAACAACTAATGGTATAGTCGGCAAGATTCTCCGATCAATAATCCAGGCTCGTTTCCAATTCATGTTCTCAGCAATGAGAATTCCTTATCAGCAGAAATAGACCTAAAACAAAATCTAATGCCTGCCTGCTCGCTCAGAATAACAGGATGAAGGCACATCTCTGGATTGTGAGCTGTTCAAAATCTCTAACCATCATTGTTGTCAAAAATGCCAAGATTGAGGAATATATATATATCAAAATGGCAGAGGAGTGAAGCAAGATAAAATAACAATATTGTACAGGGCCCTAGTGAGACCGCACCTGGAGTACTGTGTGCAGTTTTGGTCTCCAAATTTGAGGAAGGATATTCTTGCTATTGAGGGCGTGCAGCGTAGGTTTACTAGGTTAATTCCTGGAATTGCGGGACTGTCATATGTTGAAAGACTGGAGCGACTAGGCTTGTACACACTGGAATTTAGAAGGATGAGAGGAGATCTTATCGAAACGTATAAGATTATTAAGGGGTTGGGTACGTTAGAGGCAGGAAACATGACCCAAAGAATAAGGGGTAGGCCATTTAGAACGGAGATGAGGAAAAACTTTTTCAGTCAGAGAGTTGTGAATCTGTGGAATTCTCTGCCTCAGAAGGCAGTGGAGGCCAATTCTCTGAATGCATTCAAGAGAGAGCTGGATAGAGCTCTTAAGGATAGCGGAGTCAGGGGGTATGGGGAGAAGGCAGGAACGGGGTACTGATTGAGAATGATCAGCCATGATCACATTGAATGGCGGTGCTGGCTCGAAGGGCCGAATGGCCTCCACCTGCACCTATTGTCTATTGTCTATTGTCTATAAGGCAGAGCGAATAAGACTCTCACAGATTAGCTTAGTTTAGTTTAGAGATACTGTGCGGAAACAGGCCCTTCGGCCCTCCGAGTCCGCGCCGACCAGCGATCCACGCACATTAACACTATCCTACACAATCTCGGGACAGTTTTCACATTTATACCAAGCCAATTATTCTACAAACCGGTGTGTCTTTGGAGTGTAGGGGGAAACTGAAGATCTCGGAGGAAGCGTATGCAGTACAGAACGTACAAACTCCGTACAGACAGCACCTGTAGTCAGGATCGATCACGGGTCTCTGGCGCTGTAAGGCAGCAGCTCTACCGCTGTGCCACCGTGCCACCCTGGAATGACTTTGGGAATAAGAAAAGCAATAGCCAAAGTAAGAGAAAGTGATGCATAAAATTTGGTCGGCACAGCAGCGCATTAATAGAGTCGCTGCCTCACAGCGCCAGGGACCCGGGTTCGATCCTGACTACGGGTGCCGTCTGTAAGGAGTTTGTACGTTCTCCCCCGTGACCTGCGTGGGTTTCCCCCGGGCGCTCCGGTTTCCTCCCACACTCCAAAGACGTGCAGGTTTGTCGATTAATTGGCTTTGGTAAAATTGTAAATTGTCCCTAGTGTGTGTAGGATAGTACTGGTCGGTACGGGCTCGGTGGGCCGACGGGCCTGTTTCCGCGCTGTGTCTCTAAAGTCTAAACTCTAAAACTCAAAACCTGTATTAATAGTTGACATTGGATAACGCTCAATTTTGAGATCAGTTCTCCAAGCGTAATATTTACAATGGTGTCTGTGTTAGCCTTTTCAATTTTGGGTGCAATGATTCATTCCAATCAATCTCAATTTTTTTGTTCTGACAAGTCAGTTCTTGCAATTACTGGTGTGATTCCATGATATTTTGGTTTTCGTTCAATCCTGGACCATCCTGATTGCAATACTCCAGTGCTTGAAGTTGGTAGCGTGACCTCCTGAGATTAGACTTCGATCAGAAGCTTGCTGTCATCTGCCGACACTCTTTTTCCACTTCAGTTATAGTAGTTCAGATGTTCGACACAAAATGCTGGAGTAACTCAGCGGGACAGGCAGCATCTCTGGAGAGAAGGAATGGGCGACGTTCCTGGGTCTAGACCCGCTGAGTCACGCAAGCATTTTGTGTCTGTCTTCGGTTTAAACCGGCATCTGCAGTTCCTTCAAACTCATACATAGCTCAGATGCTTCTCAGCCACAGCTTTTTACAACCCATGAGTGAATTCTATAACGTTGCTATACTCTGTCTCTGTTGCTGTTTATCTAATGCTGGAACCTGTGTTCAATCCTTTAATCTCCAATCCATTGGCAAGAGAAGGCAAGAGAATGGGGTTGAGAGGGAGAGATAGGTCGGCCATGATTGAATGGTGGAGTAGACTTGATGGACTGCTTGGCCTTATTTTGGGTCCAGAACCTATGAACAGGACAGGTTTGGAGGGATATGGGCCAAACGCAGGCAGGTTGGACCAGTGTAGATGGGACATGTTGGCCGGTGTGGGCAAGTTGGGCCGAAGGGCCTGTTTCCACGCTGTATGTCTCTATGTGCAGTACGTAACAAAGGAATTTCACTGCACCTAGGTACAGGTGAGACAAGAATGGTCCATAGAACCCTTTCGAAGGTAGACACAAAATGCTGGAGTAACTCAACGGGTCAGGCAGCATCTCGGGAGAGAAGGAATGGGTGATGTTTTGGGTCGAGACCCTTCTTCAGACATAGAAACCTTTCTCTCTACTAAGTAGTGTAAGAAAATAACTGCAGATGCTGGTACAAATCGATTTATTCACAAAATGTAGACCGGAAACGTCACCCATTCCTTCTCTCCCGAGATGCTGCCTGACCTGCTGAGTTACTCCAGCATTTTGTGAATAAATCGATTTCTCTCTACTAATACTGATGAGAAATTCTGTCCTTTGAGGGATAGTAAAACAGATTACACCATTGTGTGATGCACTGAAATACAGCAGGATCAAAGATTCAGACCGTGCCTGTCAGGGCCTGACAAAGTAGCTTCATTATCTTTGGCCGCAGGCTAGGTGTGTTCAGCTTTTCCACAGTTACTTATCTATCCTTAATCTCCCAACGTCCAACACATAATCAATCTTCTATCTTTTACAATGACTTTATTATTAAAAATTGAACAGCCACTCTTCCCCGAGCGAATTTATAAGTGGGATAAGGCAAAGTTAGTCATTCTTACTCTGCTCTCAGTTCGGTTTGGTTTATTGTCACGTGTACCGAGCGAGGTACAGTGAAAATCTTTTGTTGCGTGCTGACCATCCAGCGAGAAGGCAATACTCGATCTATTCACAGTATACAGAAACATGATAAAGCAATAAGAGAATCGGGCAAAAGGTACAGAAGTGTGAAAACGCACACCTCCAGATTCAGGGGCAGTTTCTTCCCAGCTGTTATCAGGCAACTGAACCATCCCACCACAACCAGAACTACTATCTACATCATCAGGGACCCTCGGACTATCTTTGATCGGACTTTATTGACTTCACCTTGCACTAAACAACACAATACAATACAATATATCTTTATTGCCATTGTACAGGGGTACAACGAGATTGGGAATGCGACTTCCATTCGATGCAATAAATTAATTAGCTAGTCAGTATTAATTTAAACAACCCAATGAAACAAATTGGAACAGTTTTAAAACAGAATAAAGTGCAAGTTGGTCTGTGCCGGTTCACTGTGCGATGTGACCATCCAGCTCAGCAGGACCGGTTCATAGCAGCTGTGGTCCTGGGGATGAAGCTGTTCCTGAGTCTGGAGGTGCGGGCGTAGAAGGCCTTGTATCGTCTGCCCGATGGCAGAAGTTCGAACAGACTGTTGCAGGGGTGTGAAGAGTCTTTGTGGATGCTGGTGGCTTTTCTCAGGCATCGTGTGTTGTAAATGCCCTCCAAGGCTGGTAGCTGTGTTCCGATGGTCCTCTGAGCTCTATGGACTACCCGCTGAAGAGCTTTCCTCTCTGCCTCCGTGCAGCTGAGGTACCACACAGGGATGCCATGCGTTAGGATGCTCTCTATGGTGCAGCGGTAGAAGGTCGTCAGCAGCTGTTGGGGTAGACCAGACTTCTTCAGTTTTCTTAGGCAGAACAGTCGTTGCTGTGACTTCGGCTCGATTGTAATCATGCATTGTCATTCCGCTGGCTGGTTAGCATGCAACAAAAAGCTTTTCACTGTACCCCGGTGCACGTGACAATAAACTTAAATGGACATTTTGTGTCTATCTTCGTAGTAAACCGGCATCGGCAATTCCTTCCTACACATTTCGTCCGCCCCACTGCGAAATCTCCTCAAGGTGTGTCTACTTTGAAGAGGTTCCGCTCCTCTCTCCGACAGGAATTCTCCACCATCCTCTCTCGCTGCTCCCCCTCTGCGATTCCTACCTTTCAGTCAATTGTTATTAACAGGAACAGATTTCACGCCGGCACTCTTTAGACTTTACTTCGGACTTCGGAGATACCGCGCGGAAATAGGCCCTTCGGCCCACCGAGCCCACGCCGACCATTAATCACCCCGCACACTAACACTATCCTGTACATTAGGTGGTGTAAGAAAATAACTGCAGGTGCTGGTACAGATCGAAGGTATTTAGTTCACAAAATGCTGGAGTAACTCAGCGGGTCAGGCAGCATCTCAGGAGAGAAGGAATGGGTGACGTTTCGGGTCGAGACCCTTCTTCAGACTGATATCAGGGGGGGGGCGGGACAAAGGAAGGATATAGGTGGAGACAGGAAGATAGAGGGAGAACTGGGAAGGGGGAGGGGAAGAGAGGGACAGAGGAACTATCTAAATCTGGAGAAGTCGATGTTCATACCACTGGGCTGCAAGCTGCCCAGGCGAAATATGAGGTGCTGTTCCTCCAATTTCCGGTGGGCCTCACTATGGCACTGGAGGAGGCTCATGACAGAAAGGTCAACACCTGAAACGTCACCCATTCCTTCTCTCCTGAGATGCTGCCTGACCTGCTGAGTTACTCCAGCATGTTGTGAATCCTATACATTAGGGATAATTTATAACTTTAGTTTAGTTTAGACATGCAGCGCAGAAACAGGCCCTTCGGCCCACCGAGTCCGTGCCGACCAGCAAACCCCGCCACGCTGACATGGTCTCACACACACGAGGGACAATTTACATTCATACCAAGCCCAATAACTTACTAACCTGCACGTATTTGGAGTGTGGGAGGAAACCGAAGATCTCGGAGAAAACCCACGCAGGTCACGGGGAGAACGTACAAACTCCGTACAGACGGCGCCCGTAGTCAGGATCGAACCCGGGTCTCTGACGCTGTGAGGCGGCAACTCTACCGCTGCGCCACCGTGCCGCCATTCACCAAAGCCAATTAACCTATAAACCCGAGGGGTAAGTTTGTGACACAAAGGGGGGTGGGTACATGGAATGATACCCGATTTTGAATGAACGAACCAAGAGTGAGGCGGGCAATATATGGGTGAATCTGGGATGAGTGCTCAAGGGACATCGTTTTAGGGACGTTGTGTCTCAAATCTCTGCCTGGGACAACAGTCTCCAATGGCACAGTTCCACACCAAGAAGCCATCAGCTCCCTCACCTCACTAAACATGGCCACGGTCAGATCCCCTGGAGTAACAGACAAAGAGTCATAGAGACTTACAGAGTGGAAACAGGCCCTTCGGCCCAACTTGCCCATACCAGCCACCATGTCCCATCTGCACTAGTCCCTCTCCCCCTGTCTCCCCTCCCTCTCTCCCCCCCTCTTTCTCCCCCTCTCTTTCTCCCCCTCTCTCCCCCTCCCTCTCTCCTGTCTCTCTATCTCCCCCTTTCTTTCTTCCCCCTCTCCCCCCTCCCCCTTTTCCCATAGAGTGTGGAAACAGGCCCTATGGCCCAACTTGCCCACACTGGCCAACATGTCCCATCTACACTAGTCTCACCTGCCTGCGTTTGGCCCGTGTCCCTCTAAACCTGTCCTATCCATGTCCCCATCTGAATGTTTCTTAAACGTTGCAATAGTCCCTGCCTCAACTACCTCTTCCAGCAGCTCGTTCCATACGCCCACCATCCTTGTGTGAAAAAGATACCCCTCGGGTTCCTATTGAATCCCCCCCCCCCTCCTCACCTTACACTGATGTCCTCTGGCCCTCGATTCCCCAACGCTGGCCAGGAGACCTCAAGCATCTACCCGATCTAATGCTCTAGCCATCAATCAATTACTCCTACTGTGTCAAAATTGTACCGAAGCCCCTCCGCTCAGAGACTCTGCAGGATGCACATCTGCCTGCCCGAACAAGCTGTTGCATTTGATGTGTAAAGACTCATTACATCTGCACAACCCGCAGGCATTGCCACTTTCATTTCACTGCACATCGAGTATGTGTATGTGACAAATAAATTTGACTTGACTTGAATTTGACTTGATGTAGCATTGATGCACAGCAATTACTGAGGCAACAGCGTAGAGCTGAGATCGCCCATCTCCCCCCCCTGCCTTAGTACGCCTGAGTTACTGGGAAAAGTGGATCAATTCTGATTTCTATTGAATGTGAAAATTGGAAAATCAAACAGGAGAGGATGTGAGTGTGGACTTTAATGAAGCAAATGACTGTTTCCCTACTGTCTCAGCTGTGGGATGATCGGCACGGTGGTAGAGTTGTATCCTCACAGCGCCGCAGTCCCGGGTTCGATCCTGACCATGGGCTTTACAGCGAATGCAGCGCCGGAGACTCAGGTTCGATCCTGACTACGGGTGCTGTACTGTAAGGAGTTTGTACGTTCTCCCCGTGACCTGCGTGGGTTTTCTCCGAGATCTTCGGTTTCCTCCCACACTCCAAAGACGTACAGGTATGTAGGTTAATTGGCTGGGTAAATGTAAAAAAAATTGTCCCTAGGATAGTGTTAATGTACGGGGATCACTGGGCGGCACGGACTTGGAGGGCCGAAAAGGCCTGTTTCCGGCTGTATATATATGATATATGATATGATATGATATGATATGATAAACCTTAAAATCATGTCCTCTGATTCTCAATCCTCCCACTCTGGGCAAGGGACTGTGCGTTTCACCTGACCTCATGTTTAATAGTGAAAGGAACAGAATTAGGCCATTCGGCCCATCAAGTCTACTCCGCCATTCAGTCATGCCTGACCTATCTCTCCCTCCCAACCCCATTCCCCTGTCCTCTCTCCCTAACCCCTGACACCTGTACTAATCGAGAATCAGTCAGGATCTCCACCTTCAAAAATATCCATTGACTTGACCTCCACAGCCTTAGACATAGAAACATAGGTGTAGGAGTAGGCCATTCGGCCCTTCGGCCCTTCGAGCCAGCATGATCATCCAGAATCTGTACCCTGTTCCAGCCTTCTCCCCATATCCCTTGATTCCGTTAGCAATGAATTCCACAGATTCACCACCCTCTCACTAAAGAAATTCCTCCTCATCTACTTTCTAAAGGTACGTCCTTTTCTCCTGAGGCTGTGGCCTCCTGTGCTAGACTCTCCTATTACTGGAAACATCCTCTCCACATCCACTCTATCCAGGCCTTTCACTCTTCGGTGAGTTTCAATGAGGGCCGACCTCATCCTTCTAAACTCCAGCAAGTGCAGGCCCAGTGTCGTCAAACGCTCATCATATGTCAACCCACTCATTCCTGGGATCGTTCTCGTAAACCTCCTCTGGACCCTCTCCAGAGCCAGCACATCCTTCCTCATTATAGCATCCACAAGCTGCTCACAAAACTCGAAATGTGGTCTGGCCATTGCCTTGTACATTATTGCCAGACAAAATGTTGCTCTATTTCTTATCTGCAATCTTATTCCCGTGCTCCCATTTAATATATTATTCATCTCACTGGTGGCACGGTGGTGCAGCGGTAGAGTTACTGCCTCACAGCGCCAGAGACCCTGGTTCGATCCTGACTACGGGCGCCGTCTGTACGGAGTTTGTACGTTCTCCCCGTGACCTGCGTGGGTTTTCTCCGAGATCTCCGGTTTTCCCCCCACACTCCAGGTTTGTAGGTTAATTGGCTTGGTGTGAAAAATATGAATCGCCCCTGGCGTGTGAGTGCGCGGGGATCGCTGGTCGGCGCGGACTAGGTGGGCCGAAGGGCCTGTTTCCGCACTGTATCTCTAAACTAATAACAAAGTCAGGGCAAAAGCAGCATTCTTAATTTAAACACATTAAACTAATGACATTTCAGAAGAGCAAATGGTTTGCCCCCACTTAAACCTCAGGGCCAATACGGATATAAGGAGAGAGGATGATGGTTCAATCTACAACGCTCAATCAATAAACGTATCCTGAGGAAGGAATTCACGCTCCAACAAGAAACCGGGACCTGTGTACAATCTTTGTTGAAATCTGTTCCTTTCCCATCAAAAGATTGTGTTGCAGAGTTGCAGGAAAATTGTTCCCGATGTTGGGGGAGTCTAGAACCAGGGGTCACACAGTTTAAGAATAAGGGGTCAGCCATTTAGGACTGAGATGAGGAAAAACATTTTCACCCAGAGAGTTGTGAATCTTTGGAATTCACTGGATGTTTTCAAGAGAGAGTTAGATTTAGTTCTTGGGACTAACGGAATCAAGGGATTAGGGGAGAAAGCAGGAACGGGGTACTGATTTTGGATGATCGGCCATGATCATATTGAATGGCGGTGCTGGCTCGAAGGGCCGAATGGCCTACTCCTGCATCTGTTTTCCATGTTTCTGTGTTTCTAAGGCAGTGGTAGAATGCATCAACTTCGGTAAAAGTGAAGGTTAGCTCTTTTATGAAGAATAACTTGACAATGGGCGGTCACGGTGGCGCGGCGGAAGAGTCGCTGCCTGACAGTGCTTGCAGCGCCGGAGACCCGGGTTCGATCCCGACCACGGGCGCCGTCTGTACGGAGTTTGTACGTTCTCCCCGTGACCCGCGTGGGTTTTCTCCGGGATCTTCGCTTTCTTCCCGCACTCCAAAGACGTGCAGGTTTGTAGGTTAATTGGCTTCGGTGTAAGTGTACAATTGTCCCTAGTGTGTGTAGGATAGTGTGAGTGTGCGGGGATCGCTGGTCGGCGTGGACTGGGCGGGCCGAAGGGCCTGGTTCCGCGCTGTATCTCTGAACTAAACTAAACTGGAGCTCTGCTAACTATATGATATACTCTCTGCATTTCTCCCCACAGCAGTCACTGGGGATCAAACCATGAACCTGAGTTGAAATGAAGTTAGTTAAACCTGCCCTTCCAAGCACCTTGATTAATTAACGAGCCATTTGCAGTCTGCCCAGGCTGGCAATTGGGATTTAAAGTATATTTACTGTCTCCTGTTGCTAAGCCTTATGTCTGACGTCTCAGTTACTTTGAAGGTAGACACATAAAGCTGCTGTAACTCAGCAGGTCAGGCAGCATCTCTGGAGGAAAGGAACAGGAGACGTTTCGGGTCGAGACCCTTCTTCCGACTATTCTTCCTCTCCAGAGACGCTGCCTGTCCCGCTGAGTTACTCCCTTTTTTTCTGTCTATCTTCGGTTTAAACCAGCACCTGCAGTTCCTTCCTCCATTTTAAAGTTGATTTATACGTTAATGGGAATGGCAGCTAATTTCCACATACAGAATACAGAATACAGAATACAGAGCTTTATTTGTCATTCGGTACCGAGGTACCGAACGAAATTACATTTCCAGCAGTCACACAAAAAAAAAGAACACAAGACACACGACCCCAACACAAACGTCCATCACAGTGACTCCAAACACCCCCTCACTGTGATGGAGGCAACAAAACTTCCACTCTCTTCCCCACGCCCACGGACAGGCAGCTCGTCCCCGACCGACCCGCACAGTCCCCGCAAGGGGATGGGAGTCGCCGCGGCCGAGCCGCACCGGGCGCTGAAACGTCCCGTGACCGAGCCGGGCGATTGAAGGCCCCGCGGCCGAGCCGTACCGGGTGCTGAAACGTCCCGTGACCGAGCCGGGCGATGGAAGAATGTTAATAATAATAATAATAATAATAATATTTTATTTATATAGCGCTTTTCATATACTCAAAGACGCTTTACAGAGATTTTGAGAACATAGGGAAATTAATAAATAGATAAATAAGTAAATAAATAAATGAACAGAGAAAGGAGACAGTAGGTGAGGTGACCTTCAGTGGTTGAAGGCAGTACTGAACAGGTGAGACTTCAGCGATGTTTTGAATGTGGTGAGTGTGGGGGAGTCTCTAACGGTTTGGGGTAGTGAGTTCCATAGGGTGGGAGCAGCGATGGAGAAAGCCCTGTCCCCCCAGGATCTGAGTTTAGTCCGGATGTGGGGGGATAGGAGATTGGCAGCGGCAGAGCGGAGGGTGCAGGTGGGAGTGTGCCTGTGGAGGAGGTCGGTCAGGTAGGATGGGGCCAGGTTATGGAGGGCTTTGTAGGTTATGAGGAGGATTTTGTACTGGATTCTCTGGGGGATGGGGAGCCAGTGGAGTTTATAAAGGACGGGGGTGATATGGTCACGGATCGAGGTGTGTGTGAGTAGACGGGCAGCGGAGTTTTGAATGTATTGAAGTTTATTGATGATTTTTGAGGGTGCGCCATAGAGGAGGCTGTTGCAGTAGTCCAGACGGGAGGTGATGAAGGCGTGGATGAGGGTTTCTGCAGCTGTGGAGGAGAGGGATGGACGGAGACGGGCAATGTTTTTGAGGTGGAAGAAGGCTGTCTTTGTGATGTGTTTGATGTGTTTGTCGAAGGAGAGGGTTTGATCAAGGATGATTCCAAGATTCCGGATGTGAGGTGAGGTGGATACTGGGAGACCATCAATGTTGAGGATGAAGTTTTGGGTGGATTTGGTGAGCATTTTTTTTTTTTTTTGGTAATAGTAATAAGAGAGAATGTTAATAGTAATAAGGTTTTATTTTGTAAGGTTTAGGTTTATTTTTCACACAGAGTCATAGGTTCATACAGAGTGGAAACAGGCCCTTCGGCCCAACTTGCCCATGCTGACCAACATGCCCCATCTACACTAGTCCCGCCTGCCCACGTTTGCCCCCTATCCCTCTCAACCTGTCCTATCCATGTACCTGTCTAAATGTTAAATGTTGTGATACCACCTGCCTCAACTACCTTCTCCGGCAGCTCGTTCCATGCACCTCAGTTTAGTTTATTGTCACGTGTACCGAGGTACAGCGAAAAACCTTTGTTGCGTGCTAACCGGTCACCTACCACCCTTTGCGTGAGAAAGTTACTCCTCAGGTTCCCATTGCATCTTTCCCCCCTCACCTTAAACCTATGCCCTCTGGTCCTCGAATCCCCTACTCTGGGCAGGAGACTCTGTGCATCTACCTGATCTATTCCTCTCATGATTTTGTACATCACCCCTCATCCTCCTGCGCTCCAAGGAATAGAGATCCAGCCTGCCCCAACCTCTCCCTGTAGCTCAGGCCCTCGAGTTCTGGCAACATCCATGTAAATCTTCTCTTCAAGTAACCCTTTCCAGCCTGACACCATCTTTCCTATAACATCGCATGATCGCATTGAATGGCGGTGCTGGCTCGAAGGGCTGAATGGCCTACTCCTGCACCTATTGTCTATTGTCTATAACATGGTGCCCAGACCTGAACACAATACTCTGAATGCGGCCTCACCAACGTCTTATATAACTGCAACATGACCTCCCAACTTCTATACCCAATACTCTGACTGATGCATGCCAATGTGCCAAAACCCATTTTGACCACCCTATCTACCTGTGTAGCTCCATTGTCGGAGTGAGGCCCAGTGCAAATTGGAGGAACAGCACCTCATATTTCGCTTGGGCAGCTTACACCCCAGCGGGATGAATATTAACTTCTCTAACTTCAAGTAAACCTTGCTTTCCCTCTGTCTCCATCCCTCCCCATCCTAGTTCTCTAACCAGTCCGACTGTCTTCCTGATTGAACGTTATCTTTGTCTGCTTCGATGTCACCTTCTCCTAGCTAACAATGATCTATTCTCCATTTTCCTTGAACTTTGTCCCCTTGGATGTCTCGTTTTCGCACCTGACCCTTCCATTTCTCTGTGTGGCCCCTCTCCCTGAAGTCTGAAGAAGGGTCTCGACCGGAAAAGTCACCCATGCCTTCTCTCCAGAGATGCTGCCTGTCCCGCTGAGTTACTCCAGCGTTTTGTGTCCATCTTGTTGGTAGCTGCACTAGTAACTATTTTCTTAGGTGCATTTTGCCTGCATGCAGTAAATAAATAAAATAGTGCCATTGAATGATTAAGTTTGGTTCTGGGCGGGTAGATCTACAGTAGACCACATTAGAGACCTAGTGGGCTGTAGATGTTTGATGGTTAGTCAGTCGATAAACTTGAAATGACTGCCTTTTAATCAAAGTCCGCAGTACATCATTTGTTCCTCTGTAAAATTTATTAAGGCAACTGGCTGTAGGAATAACCCAGAAGGTCAGATTAGACAGTACATCAATCTGATATTCTGCATCAGTGATGATATTATGTGCAAGACTCATTTTAATAGGTTCACCAGCAATGTTGTGGCACACAGAGGACATATTAATTGTGCTGCCTGTTGTTCCAACAGGAGTCTTTAATGTCATCAAGTCATAGGGTGATACAGCGTGGAAACAGGACCTTCGGCCCAACTTGCCCAACATGTCCCATCAACACGAGTCCTATCTGACTGCGTTTGGTCCATATCCCTCCAAACCCGTCCTATCCATGTAACTGTTTCTTAAACGTCGGGACATTCCCAGCCTCAACTGCCTCCTCTGGCGGCTTGTTCCTATCACCCACCACCCTTTGTGTGAATAAGTTACCCCTCAGATTCCTATTAAATCTTTTCCCCTTCACCTTAAACCTATGTCCTCTGGTCCTCGATTCCCCTACTCTGGGCAAGAGACTCTGTGCGTCTACCCGATCTATTCCTATCGCGATTTTGTACACCTCTATAAGATCACCCCTCATCCTCCTGCGCTCCAAGGAATAGAGTCCCTGCCCATACCTCTCCCTGTAGCTCACACCCTTGAGCCCTGGCAACATCATGAACATAATGAATGAGCAGATTTCAACAACCCAGAGTGGGCTGTTTTAAGAGACCACAATTGAGACGGTTAGACCAAAGAGTCATATGCAGGAATGAACAGCAGATGCTGGTTTATATCGAAGGTAGACACAAAATTCTGGAGTAAATCAACAGGTCAGGCAGCATCTCTGGCGAAAAGGAATAGGTGACGTTTTAGGTCGGAACCCTTCTTCATAGTTAATAACTGAAAGGAGCAGAATTAGGCCACTCTGCCATTCAATCATGGCTGACCTATCTCTCCCCCTCAACACCATTCTCCTGCTTTCTCCCTATAACCCCTGACACCTGTACTAATCAAGAATCTGTCAATCTCTGCCTTAAAATTATCCATTGACTTGGCCTCCACAGCCTTCTGTGGCAATGAATTCCACAGATTCACCGCCCTCTGACTGAAAAATTCTTCCTTATCTCCTTGCTAAAGGAACGTCCTTTAATTCTGAGGCTGTGACCTCTGGTCCTAGACTCTCCCACCAGTGGAAACATCCTCTCCACATCCACTCAATCTAGTCCATTCAATGCTATTCCCTTATTAAGATTATTAAGGGGTTGGACACGTTAGAGGCAGGAAACATGTTCCCAATGTTGGGGGAGTCCAGAACCAGGGGCCACAGTTTAAGAATAAGGGGTAGGCCATTTAGAACGGAGATGATGAAAAACATTTTCCGTCAGAGAGTTGTGAATCTGTGGAATTCTCTGCCTCAGAAGGCAGTGGAGGCCAATTTTCTGAATGCATTCAAGAGAGAGCTAGATAGAGCTCTTAAGGATAGCGGAGTCAGGGGTATGGGGTGAAGGCAGGAACGGGGTACTGATTGAGAATGATCTGCCATGATCACATTGAATGGCGGTGCTGGCTCGAAGGGCCGAATGGTCTACTCCTGCACCTATTGTCTATTGTCTATTGTATATTATCATGTGTCTGCACACTGTGAATGGCTCGATTGTGATCATGTATTGTCTTTCCGCTGACTGGTTAGCACGCAACAAAAGCTTTTCACTGTACCTCGGTACACGTGACAATAAACCAAACTGAAACTGAACTGAAAAGTTAGTATCTGAAATAAAATACACGCTCAACTTTCCTCTGGGACAAAGCTTAATGATTTAGCCTGTTCTTTGTTTGCGAGGAGTTTACTGACTGGGATTAATCTGCTGGATCATTGTGAACAGAAATCAGTTTATTCAGGGGAACTGTAAAGTCAATGTTATCAGTTCTAAAATGCCATGTCAGCATCTGCAGTGCCAACTCATTTTCTTTATCGAGGCAATTAACATTCATTCAGGACTGCCAGGTCTACCACCAAGCTGAACAGTGTTAAAGCAAACTTTAAAACACCACAGTGGCACAGCGATAGAGTTGCTGCCTGACAGCGCCAGAGATCCAGGTTCGATCCCGACCACGGACGCTGTCTGTACGGAGTTTGTACGTTCTCCCCGTGACCCGCGTGGGTTTTCCCCGAGATCTTCGGTTTCTTCCCACACTCCAAAGAGACGTACAGGTTTGTAGGTTAATTGGCTCGGTGGTGTAAGTGTAAAATTGTCCCTAGTGTGTGTAGGATAGTGTTAGTGCGTGGGGATCGCTGGTCGGCGCGGACTCGGTGCCTGAGGAGAAACGTCTTCACACTGAGGGCGGTGGGTGTATGGAACGAGCTGCCGGAGGTGGGAGATGGGGCCAGCACAATAACAACATTTAAAAGACACTTGGACAGGTGGGCAGGAAGGTTTAGAGGGTGTCAAAGGTTACGGGAGGAAGGCGGGAGAATGGGGTGGCGAAGGAAAGAAAGATCAGCCATGGTTGAATAGTGGAGTGGACTCGATGGTCCAGATTTTGGATGATCAGCCATGATCATATTGAATGGCGGTGCTGGCTCGAAGGGCTGAATGGCCTACTCCTGCACCTATTTTCTATGTTTCTAGGTTTCCTCCGCCTATTTCCTACGTTCCGATGTTTCTAAATGGCCAAGTCCTGCTCCTTTGACATATGGCCTTATGATCAGACCACATAAACTCTGATGGTGTCAAATATAATGGAATAGAGAATAAAAAAGAGTTGTTGGCTTAAACGCGTGATGGAGACCTCTTTCCTCACCAAAGTTGAAATAGCAGGAAATGGTTATAGACAATAGACAATAGACAATAGGTGCAGGAGTAGGCCATTCTGCCCTTTGAGCCAGCACCACCATTCAATGTGATCATGGCTGATCATTCTCAATCAGTACCCCGTTCCTGCCTTCCCCCCATACCCCCTGACTCCGCTATCCCCAAGAGCTCTATCTAGCTCTCTCTTGAATGCATTCAGAGAATTGGCCTCCACTGCCTTCTGAGGCATTGATAGCAACGTTCCAAGCCAGGCAGGCGATAGGGTCAGAGAGGCAAGAGCTTGACTGAGACATCAGAGGAGAGAGGAGGAATTTCACAGCATAGAACTGTCGGAGCAGGAAGCGTGGCTAACATATGGTTAACATAGATATAAAAATGCTTCGTGACAAGAGAGGTAGGTGGTTACATTCAATGGTCTGGGTGTAGCACACACTTAAACACAGTGTCAATCTGGTCTGAGCAGCAATTTATTCTATTATTTAGAATTGGAACTGCTGGAAATGCCGAAGAGAGACCCATTTAGGAGCTTGTTACATTGACTGGGTGTCATCAGGCATCATTGTTATGATTGCTATTTCATATAAAAAAATAATTGCCCTCCATCATATACAAAAGCTTCCGTGGTAATTCAAATAGAACGACATGTTCCGCAATAATTCCTTGCTGTCGTTTGGGAAGTGACAGGCCAGACCATCAAAAATAGCTTCTAATCATCAGAGAAACCAGTGACAGCTTTAGCTCAACCTTTTTCTGACTGTCACCTCTGCATAAGTTAAAGGAGACATTGGAATGATATTGTGGTTTGATGGGTTCCCTGCTGAATGCAAAGCAAGCAGAGGCAATCGGTCTTGTTGCTGGTCAGCTTCATTTTGGAGCTAATCACGGAGTTGGCACGGAAAGTCGACACAGTCATCGCAGCCTGGGTTGGGAACCGCTCCATCAGAGACCGCAAGAAATCGCAGCCCAGACCATCGCACAAACCAACCTCCCTTCCATCGACTCCGTCTACATGGATGAGAGGAGATCTTATCGAAACGTATAAGATTATTAAGGGGTTAGACACGTTAGAGGCAGGAAACATGTTCCCAACATTGGGGGAGTCCAGAACAAAGGGCCACAGTTTAAGAAACCGAAAGAAAAAGTCCCAGCCTATTCAACCCGAAACGTCACCCATTCCTTCTCTCCAGGCGGGGCGGTCACCATTGGTGGAGCGGGAGCACGTGGCCGCTGGCTGGGTGAGGTCACATGGGGTGCGAGGCGGTGACGTCATCTTGTCCCGTATTTGGGAGTGAGGTAGTTGGCAACCCTAGTAGGCATCATGTTCAGCACAGACATTGTGGGCCGAAAGGCCTGTTCCGGTGTTGCAATGTTCCATGTGTAGGAATGAACTGCAGATGCCGGTTTGTAACCAAAGAAAGTATACACTGGAATTTAGAAGGATGAGAGGGGATCTTATCGAAACGTATAAGATTATTAAGGAGTTGGACACGTTAGAGGCAGGAAACATGTTCCCAATGTTGGGGGAGTCCAGAACAAGGGGCCACAGTTTAAGAAACCGAAAGAAAAAGTCCCAGCCTATTCAACTTCTCCTGGTACTCGGGCCCTGGTGAATCTCTTCTGCGCCCTTTCCACCTAAATGACGTCCTTCCTACAGCTGGGCTGCAAACAGGCCATTCGGCCCACTGAGTCCACGCCGGCCATCGATCGCCCGTTCACACGAGTTCTACATGATCCCACTTTCTCTTCCCCTCATGATGTATTCTTGGGGTAATTTTACAGAGGGCCGGTTAACCTACAAACCCGCACGTCTTTGGGGTGTGGGAGGGAACCGGAGCACCCGGAGGAACCCTTCGCCCTTACAGGGGGAACGTGCAAACTCCACGCCGACAGCGCCCAAGGTCAGGATCGAACCTGCGTGAAGCAGCATCTCTATATGGGTTTGGTGTTGAATACCTCTCTTGTAACACCAGTTAACTAGAATTCGTTCAAACTTGCTTTGAATGACAAATAAAGACATTCTATTCTATTCTTTAACCCCCTGATTATTATAATTGGTTTTTTTTAAAGCGGAGATTGATGGATTCTTGATGATGAGTAAGGTTGTCCATGATTCTAGGGGGAGGGGGGGGGAGGCAGGAGAAATATTTCACATGAAAAAACTAACCCAGTTAGTTCAACACCCAGCGATCCCTGAAAGACTGCTGCGCGCTGATCTTCACGGAGACGTGGCTCAACGCGCTGGTCCCCGACGGGGCTGTGGAGCTAATAAACCGCTCACTACATCGTGCTGATAGAACAAAGGACTACGGTAAGAGCAAGGGCGGTGGGCTCTGCATCTACATTAACAATGACTGGTGCACCAACCACTCTGCAATAGAGAGCTACTGCTCCCCAGACCTGGAGTACTTACTGCTCAAATGTAGGCCATTCTATCTGCCGCGGGAGTTTACGGTGGTCATCATCATGGCCGTATACATTCCCCCACAGGCTATTGCTAACCTAGCACTAGCACAGCTACACTCGGCCATCAGCAAGCAGCAGGATGCCCACCCCGGCGGTGCCTTCATTGTTGCAGGGGACTTCAATCAGGTCGACCTACGAGCCTCGCTCCGCAAATTCCATCAGCATGTGCAGTGCCCTACCAGGGGGTCAAACACACTGGATAAGGTGTACACCAACGTAAAGGACGCCTACAGAGCTCTCCCCTGCCCACCCCTGGGACAATCCGATCACCTCTCACTGCTTCTACTGCCCGCATACAAACCCCTCATCCGCAAGACCAAACCCACAATAAAGACGGTCAAAATATGGCCCGAGGATGCCACCCTACAACTCCAGGACTGCTTTGATCGCACCGACTGGGACCTGTTTGCACAACAGGCCACCTGTGGTTCAGAGATAGACTTGGAGGAGTACGCATCCACTGTGCTCTCCGACATCAACTGCTGTGTGGAGAATGTCACAGTGGACAAGGAAACAAAGATGTTCCCAAACCGGAAACCCTGGATGAACAAGGAGGTACAGAACCTGCTGAGGGCACGCAACAATGCCTTTAAATCTGGTGACACTTCAGCATACAGTGTTGCCAGATCACACCTGAACAAAGGTATTAAAAGGGCCAAAGACACCCATAGGCAACGGGTGGAAGACCACTTCAACACCACAGACACCATAAGCATGTGGCAGGGTGTCAGGGACATCACTGGCTACAAGAGTAGCCCTGCCTGCCCCCACAGCGATATGGCACTGACCAACGAGCTTAACACCTTCTTTGCCCGCTTTGAAACTGGCAAAACCACCTTGAGTGAAAGAACCCCAGCCGAGGCGGAAGGACAGATCTTGCAACTGAGCACACAGGAGGTACAACGCGCTCTGCAAAGGGTCAACCCACGCAAGGCTGCAGGACCGGATGGAGTTCAAGGAAGGGTACTGAAGGACTGTGCTGAACAGCTGGCTGAGGTATTCACCAGGATCTTTAACCTGTCATTATCTCTGGCTACGGTCCCCAAGTGCCTGAAGTAGGCTATCATAGTTCCGGTGCCGAAAAAAGCCAAGATCTCCAACCTGAACGACTACCGCCCGGTTGCCCTAACGCCGATAGTCATGAAGTGCATTGAAAGGCTGGTCCTCTCACACATCAAATCCAGCATCCCTGACTCACTGGACCCACATCAATTTGCATACAGGGCAAATAGATCCACAGAGGACGCCATCTCTCTGGCTCTTCACACTGTCCTGACTCACCTAGAGAGACAGGGCACGTACGTGAGGATGCTATTCATAGACTATAGCTCCGCCTTCAACACGGTCATCCCCACCAAGCTCATCACCAAACTCCACCAGCTAGGCCTCAGCTCGTCATTATGTGACTGGATCCTGGACTTCCTGCTGGAGCGACCGCAGGCAGTGAGAATGGGCCCGCACCTGTCCTCCACTATCACCCTGAGTACCGGCACACCACAGGGCTGTGTTCTGAGCCCCATGCTCTACTCCCTCTTCACACACGACTGTGTTCCTGCATTCGACACCAACACCATTGTCAAGTTTGCAGACGACACAACGGTGATCGGGCTGATCACCAACGGGGATGAAACAAACTATAGAGCGGAGGTGCAGAACCTGGCGGACTGGTGCTCGGATAACAACCTGTCCCTAAATACCACCAAGACCAAGGAGCTGATTATCAACTTCTATAGGTCACATAATGGGGAATATGCCCCGATCTCTATCAACGGGGTCAGTGTGGAGAGAGTGTCCAGCTTCAAGTTTCTGGGCACTCACATTTCGGAGGACCTAACATGGTCCAATGACACTGCTGCGCTGGTCAAGAAGGCACAACAAAGACTGTTCTACTTAAGAACACTGAAAAAGTCTGGTCTACCCCAACAGCTGCTGACGACCGCTGCACCATAGAGAGCATCCTAACGCATGGCATCCCTGTGTGGTACCTCAGCTGCACGGAGGCAGAAAGGAAAGCTCTACAGCGGGTAGTCCATAGAGCTCAGAGGGCCATCGGAACACAGCTACCAGCCTTGGAGGGCATCTACAACACACGATGCCTGAGAAAAGCCACCAGCATCCACAAAGACTCTTCACACCCCTGCAACAGTCTGTTCGAACTCCTTCCATCGTGCAGACGATACAAGGCCTTCTACGCCCGCACCTCCAGACTCAGGAACAGCTTCATCCCCAGGGCCATAGCTGCTATGAACCGGTCCTGCTGAGCCGGATGGTCACAACGCATAGATCAACTTGCACTTTACCCTGTCTGAAACTGTCACAATTGTTTCGTTGGGTTGCTGTTGTCTAAATTACTTAAATTATTGCATCGTATGGGAGGCGCATTCCCAATCTCGTTGTACCCCTGGGTACAATGACAATAAAGATATATTGTATTGTATTGTATTGTATTGTATTGTAACTGTGTATGAATGTAGCTAGTTTGGTTTCATTACGGTAATTATTTTACTTTCAGATAGTATTTAGTTACCCCCATTAATTTAATGACATTTGTGTTTTAAAGTTTCCAAATTGATGTACAACAACATTCCCTGAAGGGTGTGCAGCATCTTAATGTTCCCACTCACTCAAAATCCTCTTCATGTCCAGGGGAATCTTCAAAGCACTCGCTCAACCCATTGTTTCAGTAACGCCAAATCCCAGTTTAGTTTTCAGTTTAGCTCAGAGGTACAGCGGAGAAGCAGGGTCCTTCGGCCGATCAAGTCCGCGCCGACCAGCGATCCCCGCACACTAACAACTGTCCTGCACACACTAGGGGCAATTTATAATTTTACCGAAGCCAATTGTGGGTAAGGCAAAGCAGCGCCTTTACCACCTCAGACAGCTGAGGAAATTCAGTGTCTCTGAGGATCCTTCATTGACAATAGACAATAGACAATAGACAATAGACAATAGACAATAGGTGCAGGAGTAGGCCATTCAGCCCTTCGAGCCAGCACCGCCATTCAATGCGATCATGGCTGATCACTCTCAATCAGTACCCCGTTCCTGCCTTCTCCCCATACCCCCTCACTCCGCTATCCTTAAGAGCTCTATCCAGCTCTCTCTTGAAAGCATCCAACGAACTGGCCTCCACTGCCTTCTGAGGCAGAGAATTCCACACCTTCACCACCCTCTGACTGAAAAAGTTCTTCCTCATCTCCGTTCTAAATGGCCTACCCCTTATTCTTAAACTGTGGCCCCTTGTTCTGGACTCCCCCAACATTGGGAACATGTTATCTGCCTCTAATGTGTCCAATCCCCTAATTATCTTATATGTTTCAATAAGATCCCCCCTCATCCTTCTAAATTCCAGTGTATACAAGCCCAATCGCTCCAGCCTTTCAACATACGACAGTCCTGCCATTCCGGGAATTAACCTAGTGAACCTACGCTGCACGCCCTCCATAGCAAGAATATCCTTCCTCAAATTTGGAGACCAAAACTGCACACAGTACTCCAGGTGCGGTCTGTAGAGAGCATCCTGTCTGGCAACATTACAGTCTGGTTTGGGAACAGCTCTGCCCAGGACAGGATGGCCCTGCAGAGAGTAGTGCGTTCGGCAGAACGCACCATGGGAACTACACTCGCCCCCCTGCAGGACCTATACATCAGGAGGTGCAGATCCAGAGCAAGCAAGATTATGAGGGACCCCTGCCACCTCAGCAACAGACTGTTCCAGATGTTACGGTCAGACAAATGCCTCCGCTGTCACGCTGTGAAAACGGAGAGGATGAGACGGAGTTTCTTCCCACAGGCCATCAGGACTGTTAACTTTTATAACACCAGGGACTAAATTTTGTGTTCTCTGTATTAACTTTATTAACTTTATTTATATGCTGTAACTGTAATTCTTTTTTGTGCACAATCCGCAGGCATTGCCACTTTCATTTCATTGCACATCGTGTATGTGCATGTGACAAATAAACTAAACTTGACTTGAACTTGAATTAGCCTACAAACCCGGAGAAAACCCACGCAGGTCACGGGGAGAACGAACAAACGATTCAGGGGCAGTTTCTTCCCAGCTGTTATCAGGCAACTGAACCATCCTACCATAACCAGAGAGCGGTGCTGAACTACTACCTACCTCATTGGTGACCCTCGGACTATCCTTGATCGAACTTTGCAACTAAACGTTATTCCCTTATCTGTACACTGTAAATGGATCGACTGTAATCATATATTGTCTTTCTGCTGACTGGTTAGCACGCTTTTCACTGTACCTTGGTACACGTGACAATAAACTAAACTGAAATTACGCCATAGAGCTCTTAAGGATAGCG
The DNA here is from genome assembly GCF_053455715.1 of Rhinoraja longicauda. NCBI lineage: Eukaryota > Metazoa > Chordata > Chondrichthyes > Rajiformes > Arhynchobatidae > Rhinoraja > Rhinoraja longicauda. The sequence continues at coordinate 4,842,726 of NC_135978.1, forward strand.
GAGTCAGGGGGTATGGGGTGAAGGCAGGAATGGGGTACTGATTGAGAATGGTCAGCCATGATCACATTGAATGGTGGTGCTGGCTCGAAGGGCCGAATGGCCTACTCCTGCACCTATTGCCTATTGTCTAAGACGATAAAAGAAACGCCTACAGTGAGTTAAGACGTTTTAAAGACATTTGCATAGATTTATAGACAGGAATGGTTCACAGGGCTGTGGGCCAAACGCAGGCAAATGTGACTGGCTCACAGAGTGACAACTAGATCGGAATAGAGAATAGGTGGGCCGAAGGGCCTATTTCCATGCTGTACACCTCCATGACCAGAATAGATCACAAGACTATTGAAGTATTCACTACCTTTTATAGTTTTAGTTTTTAGTTTTCGAGATGCAGCGCAGAAACAGGCCCTTCGGCCCACCGAGCCCGTGCCGACCAGCGATCCCCGCATGCTAGCACCATCCTACACCCACTAGGGACATTTTACATTTTATACCAAGTCTCAATTAACGTACAAACCTGTACGTCTTTGGAGTGTGGGAAGAAACCGAAGATCTTGGAGAAAACCCACGCAGGTCACGGGGAGAACGTACAAACTCCGTACAGACGGCGCCCGTAGTCGGGGTTGAACCCGGGATTCTGGTGCTGTAAACTAAACTAAACTGCATCTTGAGTCCCCAGGACTGGAATCTTGAGCAAAAGACAAAGTGCTGGAGTAACTCAGCGTGTCAGGCAGCATCTCTTGAGAACATGAATGGGTGACGTTACGGATCGGGGCTGAAGAAATCCCCGAACCAAAACGCAACCCGCCCATGTTCTCCAGAGATGCTGCCTGACCCGCTGAGTTACTCCAGCACTTTAAGTGTGGAGGAACGCAGCTTTGGAGTGTGGGAGGAAACCGAAGATCTCGGAGAAAACCCACGCAGGTCAGGGGGGAGAACGTACAAACTCCGTACAGACAGCGCCCGTAGTCGGGATTGGACCGGGGCTTCCGGCGCTGCAAGCGCTGTAAAGCAGCAACTCTACCGCTGCGCCACCATCTAAAGTCTAAAAAGCAGTATACACAGTGCAAGATTTTGATCCTCCTTTGAAAGCACGCTTGGATACATCAGGATAAACAGCTCCACAGAATCATTGATTGGTAACCCACTGATTCACAGCAGAGACAAAATGGTGCATTTATTTGTTCAAGGCCGAGGATAACGAGGGTGAGTCTTTTTGCCTCCGGGTGTTTTTGAATTGTTAATACGCTGGAAGAGAACTGGATCTGAGAGAAGAAATAATTAAAATGTATTTTTGTTTGGGAGAAGATGGAACAACACGTTGGGCCTTCTGCAACCTTTGAAGAAAAGCCTTAGAGTCAATGAATTTTGCAGCAGAATTTCAACTCCCATCTTCAACGCCGACCATGACTCCCATCTATATACTAAAACTCTTGTTTGTTTGTTTGTTTGTTCCTGAAGTACAGCCAAACGGTACACGATAGCGCGATCACAGGGAGAACGTACAAACTCCATATTGACAGCGTCTGAGATCTTGGTTGACAAGGGCAAGTTGGGCTGAAGGGCGTATTTCTGACTCTAGGACTCTATTTGTCTTCTTTATGGTTGTATCTCTCTCTGCCTTCCCTATCCAAATATACGTTGTTTAAATATTGTACAGTTATCTCCCCCTGCGACCTCCACAGTGCACCACAGTGGTGCAGCGGTAGAGTTGCTACCTTGCAGCACCAGAGGACAGGGCTCGATCCTGACCATGGGTGCTGTCTGTGTGGAGTTTGTACGTTCTCTCCGTGATCGCGTGGGTTTTCTCCAGGTGCTCCGGTTTACTCCCACGCTCCCAAATATGTTCTCCGGCGTTTGTAGGTTAATTGTCCTCGGGAAAATTGGCCTCTTGTGAGTAGGGAGTGGATGGGAAAGCGGGAGAACACAGAACTAGTGTGCTGGAGTAACTCAGTAGGTCAGGCAGCATCTGTGGAGAACATGTTTCAGGTCAAAGCCCTTCTTCAGACTGCATCTGCTGTTCTTTGTTTCTACGTAGAACTAGTGTGAACGGGTGATCAATGGTCGGGGTGGACATAGTGGGCCGAAAGATCTTGTTTCCATGTTATAAACCATGTATAATCGATGTTCTCACATTTACAAAGAAACATAGAAACATAGAAAATAGGTGCAGGAATAGGCCATTCGGCCCTTCGAACCAGCACCATGGCTGATCGTCAAAAATCAGTACCCCGTTCCTGCATTTTCCCCATATCCCTTGATTTCTTTGGCCCGAAGAGCTAAATCTTACTTTTCTTTTTTTTTTGCCTCTTGGAATTAGTTGCTTGATAATCTTACAAAATGCTAAGCGAAAGTTCTCTCTCATTCTTTTTAAATTTTTTATAAATACTTTATTCCAAAACAAGAAGGAACTGCAGATGCTAGTTTAAATCGAAGATAGACACAGTTTAGTTTAGTTTAATTTAGAGTTACAGCATGGAAACAGGCCCTTCGGCCCACCAAGTCTATGCAACTAGTTCTAGCGTGTACCCTAGGGACATTTTATAGAAGCCAATTAATACAATACAATATAATACAATACAATACAATACAATACAATACAATACAATACAATATATCTTTATTGTCATTGTACAGGGGTACAACGAGATTGGGAATGCGCCTCCCATACGATGCAATAAATTAATTAGCTAGTCAGTATTAATTTAAACAACCCAATGAAACAATTTGTAACAGTTTTAAAACAGAATAAAGTGCAAGTAGATCTGTGCTGGTTCACTGTGTGACGTGACCATCCGGCTCAGCAGGACCGGTTCATAGCAGCTATGGCCCTGGGGATGAAGCTGTTCCTGAGTCTGGAGGTGCGGGCGTAGAAGGCCTTGTATCGTCTGCCCGATGGTAGAAGTTCAAACAGACTGTTGCAGGGGTGTGAAGAGTCTTTGTGGATGCTGGTGGCTTTTCTGAGGCATCGTGTGTTGTAGATGCCCTCCAAGGCTGGTAGCTGTGTTCCGATGTAACCTTCAAACAAGTCAAGTCAAGTCAAGTTTATTTGTCACATACATACACACGATGTGCAGTGAAATGAAAGTGGCAATGCCTGCGGATTGTGCACAAAAAAGAATTCGTTACAGCATATAAATAAAGTTAATAAGTTAATATAGGGAAGACAAAATTTAGTCCCTGGAGTTATAAAAGTTAACAGTCCTGATGGCCTGTGGGAAGAAACTCCGTCTCATCCTCTCCGTTTTCACAGCGTGTCAGCGGAGGCGTTTGCCTGACCGTAGCATCTGGAACAGTCCGTTGCTGGGGTCAAAGATGTGCAAAACCTACACGTCTTTGGGATGTGGGAGGAAACCGGGGCACCCGGAGAAAACCCACGTGGTCACAGGGAGAACGTACAAACTCCGCACAGACACCACCCGAGGTCAGGATCAAACCCGGATCTCTGGCGCTGTGAGGCGGCAACTCTACCGCTGCGCCACCGTGCCGCCCTTTATCTTGCACGATATGTTGGTCCTTTGATCTTTTATCCATACCGCTGACTGGACTAAAATGCTTTTCACTGTACCTCGGACAATAATAAACGATACAAAACTAAGTTGAAAATGTTGTACCCTTTATCCTATATCTGCACACTGTGGACGACTTGACTGTGGTCATGTGTGGTCTTTTCTATGACTGAACAGCACGCAATAAAAAGCTTTTCACTGACAAATGTGACGAGAATAAACGAAACTAAAGAAAACTGAACTAACACACTTGCACTCGGCCTGCTGGATCTGTCCTTTGCTAAATACATTAACTCCCCTAAAAAATACAGCAAAACACACACATAATCTGCTTGAGATGCTTTTTAGTTAAATATTATTATACTCCGCTATTTAGTTAAATAGAGGGCAGTGGAGGCCAATTCTCTGAATACATTCAAGAGAGAGCTAGATAGAGCTCTTAAGGATAGCGGAGTCAGGGGGTATGGGGAGAAAGCAGGAACGGGGTACTGATTGAGAATGATCACATTGAATGGCGGTGCTGGCTCGATGGGCCGAATGGCCTCCTCCTGCACCTATTGTCTATTGTCTATTGTCTATTATTATACTCTGCTTTCTAATTAAATATTATTATACTCTGCTTTCTAGTTAAATATTATTATACTCCGCTATTTAGTTAAATATTATTATACTCTGCTTTCTAGTTAAATATTATTATACTCTGCTTTCTAGTTAAATATTATTATACTCTGCTTTCTAGTTAAATATTATTATACTCCGCTGTTTAGTTAAATATTATTATACTCTGCTTTCTAGTTAAATATTATTTTTATTTTTTACAATGTTGAAAGCAATTAGTCCGAAGAAGGGTCTCGACCCGAAACGTCACCCATTCCTTCTCTCCTGAGATGCTGCCTGACCCGCTGAGTTACTCCAGCATTTTGTGAAATAAATACCTTCGATTTGTACCAGCATCTGCAGTTATTTTCTTACACAGTCCTATTGATGTAATCTGAAAATTACTGAATTCTACAGTTCACATTGCTGCAAAAGTCTTTCATTTCAAATAGAATCTCCAATTTTAAGAATAATAAAGCATTACAAGACTACATGTCAGTTGTTAATGTTAATTCCCACGGTGCCAAAATGCAGATATAGATTTTTGTGTTGTGTAAAACTGCTGGGACATTATTGAACTGTGCTTTATTTATAATAAATTTAATCAGGCTGTCAAATAAATGAAGGTACATTTGCATTGCTTTAATGATTTGCTATTGATTTCTCTCTTAGGAATTGCATTTCTATTATGAAACCTATTTGTGAACTTTACAACACGCTTAAATTGACACCAATTAATTTGGTAAGAATTATAAATTGGTCCTAGCATTTAGGATGGCGCTAGTGTACTTAGTGATTGCTGGTCGGCGCGGATTCGATGGGCCGAAGGGCCTGTTTCCGTGCTGTATCTCAAAACTAAAATAAGGTAGGAATTTCTATTTTTGTAACTTCTAAAATATTACAAACTAAATGCGCACATTAGATTCCACGATGGAAATAATTATATTGCATATTTTCGTGTTAATGTTCATTGAAATAAATTGACCTTCAAACCTGTACGCCTTTGGAGTGTGGGAGGAAACCGAAGAGCCTGGAGAAACCCCACGCAGGTCACGGGGAGAACGTACAAACTCCGTACAGACGGCACCCTCTGCATGCGCTGTAAGGCAGCAACTCTACCGCTGCGCCACCCTCTGCCATATTTATTTACATTACGTGCATCTTACAGTATTAACAAGCACAGGCCTATGCAAATGAAAATGAATGTACTTTAAATTAGTATACTCTGGACTGTGCAGTTGTGAACAATATTACTACATTGGTGGGCGGGGGAGGGGGGTATTGTTAATGCTGTTTTGGGCCCATTATATAAGCAATTAGTTCAGTTCAGTTCAATTCAGTTTAGTTTATTGTCACGTGTACCGAGGTACAGTGAAAAGCTTTTGTTGCGTGCTAACCATCCAGACGAAAGACAATACACGATTACAATCGGGCTGTCCACAGTGTACAGATACATGACAAAGGAATAACGCTTAGCGAAAGGTGAAGCCAGTGAAGTCCGATCAAAGATAGTCTGAGGGTCTCCAATGAGGTAGATAGTAGTTCAGGACTGCTCTCTAGTTGTTGATAGGACAGTTCAGTTGCCTGATAACAGCCGGGAAGAAACTGTCCCTGAATCTGGAGGTGTGCGTTTTCACACTTCTGTACCTCTTGGCCGATGGGAGAGGGGAGAAGAGGGAGTGGCCGGGGTGAGACTGATCCTTGATTATGCTGCTGGCCTTGCTGAGGCAGTGTGAGGTGTAGATGGGGTCAATGGAAGGGAGGTTGGTTTGTGTGATGGTCTGGGCTGCGTCCACAATTCGCTGCAATTTCTTGCGGTCCTGGATGGAGCTGTTCCCAAACCGTGCTGTGATGCATCCCGATAAAATGCTTTCTACGGCGCATCTGCAGAAGTTGGTGAGAGTTGTCGGGGACATGCCGAACTTCCTGAGCCTTCTTAGGAAGTAGAGGCGTTGATGTACGTAGATTATTGTTATTGAGATATTGTTGCTATGCTGTGCTGATTATAGCAAAATGTTGACTCTAAGATAATGTTCAACCAATTTATTAACGTCTGACATTTAAATGTCTGCATTACAAACATTTTGTGCAATCGATTTCTGGACACTGGTTATTGATGTGTAGAGTTGAGAGTGAAATCTCATGACTTACCGAAAGCAAAGATATTGGCATTTGTAATGGCAGGGAGCCATTTTGTCATTAGTCCTGATGTCAATGGATAACCTGCACGACCTCAATCGATAGTTCCAAAACTTTATATTCGATGAACAAAGTACACGAAGGGTGGCCGGTGGCACAGCGGTAGAGTTGCTGCCTCACAGCCCCAGAGACCCGGGTTTCATCCTGACTACGGGCGCTGTCTGTACGGAGTTTGTACGTTCTCCCCGTGACCTGCGTGGGTTTTCTCCGAGATCTTTGGTTTCCTCTCACACTCCAAAGACGTACAGGTTTGTAGGTTAATTGGCTTGGTACAAGTGTAAATTATCCCTAGTGTGTGTCGGGTAGTGTTAGTACGCAGGGACCGCTGGGCGGCGCGGACTCGGTGGGCCGAAGGGCCATTTAGAACGGAGATGAGGAAGAACTTTTTCAGTCAGAGAGTGGTGAAGGTGTGGAATTCTCTGCCTCAGAAGGCAGTGGAGGCCAATTCTCTGAATGCATTCAAGAGAGAGCTGGATAGAGCTCTTAAGGATAGCGGAGTCAGGGGGTATGGGGAGAAGGCAGGAACGGGGTACTGATTGAGAATGATCTGCCATGATCACATTGAATGGCGGTGCTGGCTCGAAGGGCTGAATGGCCTACTCCTGCACCTATTGTCTATTGTCTATTGTTTGCACACTGTATCTCTAAACTAAACTAAACTAAACTAAATTAAACTTGATTAGTAGAGATGCAGAATCACACAAACAGTCTGTAGAAGGGTCCCGACCCGAAACGTCACCTACCCATTTTCTCCAGGGATGCTGCCTGACCCGCTGAGTTACTCCAGCACTTTGTGTCTTTTCCCAACAAACGTATGCTGCGTGTGGATGTGGATTGAGACTGATTATTAGAGGCGACATTCATTGTTCGGTCAGAAAAAAAAAACTGTGCAGCGTGGACGGCTCGATTGTAATCATGTATTGTCTTTCCACTGACTGGTAACCACGCAACAAAGGCTTTTCACTGCACCTCGGTACACGTGACAATAAACTAAACCCAGACTCAAAGATTGCAGAGTTTTGAGTCTGAAGAAGGGTCTCGGCCCGAAACATCACCCATTCCTTCTCTCCTGAGGTGCTGCCTGACCCGCTGAGTTGCTCATTTTGTGTACATCTACAGAGTTTTTGTGTACATCTACAGAGTTTTAAGCCATAGTTATATTTATTCCAACTCAGATTCGTGCAATATTCTACGTGAGATTCAATAAATAGTGTGTGAGAAGCTGAGCTATCCACAGAACTTGTGATGTTTCCCAATCAAACCTTTGTTTATGGCACTCATTTACAATAAACCTTTTTTTGGGGTGCAAGAACACTAATAACTACCTCTTAATTGCCTTTGAATGGATATTTATTTTTAATTTACACAGAACTGATTACCGCACACAGATGTAACTAGGAAATCGTTTTGTGCAGCTTAATGAGGCAATTTTCAATTAATAAAATTGGGTTAGTCACATGTTCTAGTCTGATTACTGATTAAAATGCATAATTGATGTGACATTTTCAGCTGCCTCAATCAACCTGTATAGAGTTAAATAAAAGCAGTTTCTTAAAACCAAAGATTGACACACAAGATGCTGGAGTAACTCAGCGGGTCAGGAAGCATCTCTGGAGAGAAGGAATGGGCGACGTTTCGGGTCGAGACCCTTCTTCAGACTGATGGACAGGGGAGACAAGAGATGTAGACGGTGATACAGAGAGAGATATAGAACTAATGAATTAAATACATGAAAAATATGACGATGATCAAGGAAAGGTGGAGCCCACAATGGTCCATTGTTGGCTGTGGGCTAGGTGATAACCAGTTAAACAGACAGTGAAACTCAACGGGATGATAGTGAAACTGGTATGATGGCTTGGGTGGGGGTGGGACGGAGAGAGGGTTACTTGAAGTTCGAGAAGTCAATGTTCATACCGCTGGGGTGTGAAGCTGCCCAAGCGAAATACGAGGTGCTCTTCCTCCAATGCGTGTTGGCCCGCACTCTGCCAGTGGAGGAGGCCCAGGACAGGAATGTCAGTGTGGGAATGGGAGGGGGAGTGAAAGTGTTTGGCAACCGGGAGATCAGGTCGTGGGTGGCACCTTGGCACAGCTTGCCTTGGCTTTAGTTTAGATTAGTTTAGAGACACAGGCCCATCAGTCAGAGAGTTGTAAATCTGTGGAATTCACTGACTCAGAAGGCAATGGAGGCCAATTCTCTGAATGCATTCAAGAGAGAGCTAGTTAGAGCTCTTAAGGATAGCGGAGTCAGGGGGATATGGGGAGAAGGCAGGAACGGGGTACTGATTGAGAATGATCAGCCATGATCACATTGAATGGTGGTGCTGGCCTGAAGGGCCGAATGGCCTCCTCCTGCACCTATTGTCTATTGTCTATCGAGTTGAATGAATTGAATAGAATACTTTATTGTCATGTGTGACGGGCGGCACGGTGGCGCAGCGGTAGAGTTGCCGCCTTACAGCGAATGCAGCGCCGGAGACCCGGGTTCGATCCCGACTACGGGCGCCGCCTGTACGGAGTCCGTACGTTGTCCCCGTGACCTGCGTGGGTTTTCTCCGAGATCTTCGGTTTCCTCCCGCACTCCAAAGACGTGCAGGTTTGTAAGCTAATTGGCTTGGTATAAGTGTAAATTGTCCCTAGTGTGTGTGGGATAGTGTTAGTGTGCGGGGATCGCTGGGCGGTGCGGACTCGATGGGCCGAAGGGCCTGTTTCCGCGATGTATCTCTAAAACCGCGCCGACCAGCGATCCCGTCACACTAACACTATCCTACACTGACTAGGGACAATTTACATTTACACCAAGACAATTAACCTACAAACCTGCACGTCTTTGGAGTGCGGGACGAAACCGAAGATCTCAGAGAAAACCCACGCAGGTCACGGGGAGAACGTGCAATCTCCGTACAGACAGCACCCGTGGTCAGGATCGAACCCGGGTCTCTGGCGCCGTGAGGCAGCGACTCTACCGCTGCGCCACCGTGCTGTCTGTGATTGCTGTTGGCTGCAGTAAATAGTCACGGTCTACCGCCAAGTCAAAGACAATAAAATGGACTCTGTGGTTTAGTGAGATGAGTCAGTCGATATCAGTCCAACACTCATGGCTGTCTTGTCAGTAGAGAACAACTGTGTACTCAGCTGTCAACTGAAAGGTCACATTTCAATATCCTGTAGTTCCAAGGATGAGTCAAGCAAACGTTGTACAGACGGCGCCCGTGGTCAGTATCAAATTTGGGTTTCTGGCGCTGTGAGGCGGCAACTCTACCGCTGCGCCACCGTGCAGCCCATAATACGCCCTTAATATATGCAAAAATAATCTCACAGTGCATTTGCAATTTGCGTAAGGCACCAGTAAACTATTTAACTATTGAGGTACAATGTTCATAAACTTCATTGAATTGGAAGACACAGTGTGGAAACAGGCCCTTCGGCCCGCCTGGTCCATGCCGACCATCGGTCACTCCTTCGTTCACACCGGTCCTGTGTTATCCCACTTTCTCATCCACTCCTCCCACGCAAGGGGCAATTTACAGAGGGCCAACTTACCCGCGACCCTGCTCGACTTTGTGATGCGGGAGGAAGCCAGAGCACACGGAGGAAGCCCACGCGGTCACTGGGGGAACGCTCAAACTCCACGCACAGACGGCACCCGATGTCGGGGCCGAACCCGGGTTTCAGGGCGCTGCGAGGCTGGCAACACTACCAGCTGCGCCACCGTGCCGCCCCTAACGTGGACAGTGAAACGTGGACTTTTGGCAGGGAGACAACACATTTAGAACGCAGCTGAATAATCTCCGCAGCATTGAAATGCTCTTCCATTCAGGGGCTGCCCGCAACATATTATTATGAGGACGAGATAAGGCTGATCTTGAAGAAGCATTTGGCCTTGACCTTCTCCATCAAAATGGCAGCCGGCATCGTCAGAGACCCACACCACCCTGGCCACACTCTCACTGACCCACACCACCCTGGCCACGCTCTCACTGACCCACACCACCCTGGCCACGCTCTCATCTCACCCCTGCCACCGGGAAGAAGGTACAGGAGCCTGAAAACCATAACGTCCAGGTTCAGGAACAGCTTTTTCCCTACAGCCATCAGGCTGTTCAACACTACAACCTCAAATAAGCTCCGAACTGCATAGACTTGAGGGCATTGTTATTGTCTTTTTGCACTATTATTGTTTATTTGTTTTTATTTGCATGTGTGTGTGTGTGTGTGTGTGTGTGTGTGTGCGTGCGCGCGTGTGCGCGTGTGTGTGTATGTGTGTGTATAAATGTGTGCGTATATGTACATAGAAACATGGAAACAGAAAATAGAGCAGGAGGAGGCCATTCGGCCCTTCGAGCCAGCACCGGCATTCAATATGATCATGGCTGATCATTCAAAATCAGTACCCCGTTCCTGCTTTCTCCCCATATCCCTTGATTCCGTTAGTCCTTAGAGCTACATCTAACTCTCTCTTGAAAACATCCAGTGAATTGGTCTCCGTGCCTTCTGTGGCAGAGAATTCCACAGGTTCACAACTTTACACACACTGAACTTTTTTTTCCTCGTTTATTATATTGTTTACGGTGGACTGTGTTTACACATTCTGTTGTGCTGCTGCAAGTAAGAATTTCATTGTTCTATCTGGGACACATGACAATAAAACACTCCTGACTCTTGATTCTTACCTGTATAAGAAAATAACTGCAGATGCTGGTACAAATCGAAGGTATTTATTCACAAAATGCTGGAGTAACTCAGCAGGTCAGGCAGCATCTCGGGAGAGAAGGAATGGGTGACGTTTCAGGTCGAGACCCTTCTTCAGACTGATGTCAGGGGGGGCGGGACAAAGGAAGGATATAGGTGGAATCAGGAAGATAGAGGGAGATCTGGGAAGGAGGAGGGGAAGAGAGGGACAGAGGAACTATCTAAAGTTGGGCAGCTTGCAGCCCAGCGGTATGAACATCAAAGGTATTTATTCACAAAATGCTGGAGTAACTCAGCAGGTCAGGCAGCATCTTGAGAGAGAAGGAATGGGTGGCGTTTCGGGTCGAGACCATTCTTCAGTCTGAAGAAGGGTCTCGACCCGAAACGTCACCCATTCGTTCTCTCCCGAGATGCTGCCTGACCTGCTGAGTTACTCCAGCATTTTGTGAATAAATACCTTCGATTTGTACCAGCATCTGCAGTTATCTTCTTATACTACGGTATGAACATCGACTTCTCCAACTTTAGATAGTTCCCCTCCTCCTTCCCAGTTCTCCCTCCATCTTCCTGTCTCCACCTATATCCTTCCTTTGTCCCGCCCCCCTGACATCAGTCTGAAGAAGGGTCTCGACCCAAAATGTTACCCATACTTTCTCTCCCGAGATGCTGCCTGACCCGTTGAGTTACTCCAGCATTTTGTGAATAAATACCCTTGATTCTTACCTTACGACTGTCTGAAGGTTTTGAAGGATGGTTCTCGTCTCTTCGTGAAAGTGAACTTTATTTTTCAAACCGTGTATTTCCATGGAGGCTTCTCAGGCAAAGTTTTAAATGCCCATCTGCGGCAGTTGCTAGGGTTTCCTGATGAAACTGATTGTGGAAGAGTCATTACAATCAGTCATCCCTCCTTGTTTGAAATGAGAATTGTGCATGAACTGCAGGCTCTTCGCCAAATGATGAGATCAAATCAAGGTAAGCAGGGAATACTATCGAGCAGGTACTGCAGTCTGAATGAATGATCCCAGAACAATGCCATCAATTTTCAGACAAAGCCATCGACTACAAAGCAAAATCTAGCCACATTTTAAGCAGAATAAGTGAATCAAATAAGTGAATCAAAGAAATATTATTTTAAAACATACTTTTTTTTAACCGGCTTCACCTTGCACTAAACGTTATTACCTAACCATGTGCCTGCACACTGTGAATGGCTTGATTGCAATCATGTATTGTCTTTCCGCTGACTGGTTAGCACGCAACAAAAGCCTTTCACTGTACCTCTCTGTACACGTGACGATAGACGAAACTAAACTGAAACCAAGCTAAACTTTTGCTCATTAAAAAGCAGGAACGGGGTACTGATTTTGGATGATCAGCCATGATCCTATTGAATGGCGGTGCTGGCTTGAAGGGCTGAATGGCCTACACCTGCACCTATTTTCTATATTTCTATATTTCTATATTTCTAAAGCCTTAAAGTAGAGACATGGAATGCAGCAGGGATGACACCCAGAGTTCTGGAACCTTATTGATGATGTGATAGCATGCACCCATCATTGTAACAGAAAATTGGATCTACTGTTAACGAAGTTAGACTTGTGCATAATCATCTCATTTTGTTTGTCACCTAATTAAGTCTTTCTGAGCTCCATTCTGTGCAAGACCTCGTTTTACTGTCGGTCAAGTTTCTGTGCAAGATCTCGTTTTATTGTTAGTCAAGTTTCTGCAATGGCGATATTTTACTGTCAAGGTTCTGAGTAATCTTGTCATCTGAAAATGTAAAAGCAGTACCAAAGTCATACTTGGTAGATCGGCTTAGACCAACCGTTCTCCTGATGTGTAACCCTACCAACTCCGCGTGACCTTTCCATTCTGCTCCTACAATCTCCATTTGTCATAGCAAACGAAGAGAGAGTATAGACACAAGGAACTGCAGTTGCTGGTTTACAAAAATAGACATAAAGTGCCGGAGTAACTGAGTGGGTCAGGCAGCATCTGTGGAGAAAATGGATAGGAGACGTTTTGGGTCTTGCACAGGATATTTTAAGGCAGAGATGGATATATTCTTGATTAGTACAGGTATCAGAGGTTACGGGGAGAAGGCAGGAGAATGGGGTTAGGAGGGAGAGATAGATCAGCCATGATTGAATGGCGGAGTAGACTTGATGGGCCGAATGGCCTAATTCTACTCTTATTAGACAATAGACAATAGACAATAGGTGCAGGAGTAGGCCATTCAGCCCTTCGAGCCAGCACCACCATTCAATGCGATCATGGCTAATCACTCTCAATCAGTACCCCGTTCCTGCCTTCTCCCCATACCCCCTCACTCCGCTATCCTTAAGAGCTCTATCCAGCTCTCTCTTGAAAGCATCCAACGAACTGGCCTCCACTGCCTTCTGAGGCAGAGAATTCCACACCTTCACCACTCTCTGACTGGAAAAGTTCTTCCTCATCTCCGTTCTAAATGGCCTACCCCTTATTCTTAAACTGTGGCCCCTTGTTCTGGACTCCCCCAACATTGGGAACATGTTTCCTGCCTCTAATGTGTCCAATCCCCTAATTATCTTATATGTTTCAATAAGATCCCCCCTCATCCTTCTTTATGACCTTATGACCTTACAGTGCCCGAGACCCGGGTTCGATCCTGACTATGGGTGCTGTCTGTACGGAGTTTATACATTCTCCCTGTGACCTCATGGGTTTTCTCCGGGTGCTCCGGTTTCCCCCCCACTCTCCAAAGACGTACAGGTTTGTAGGGTAATTGGTTTTGGTAAAAATTGTAAATTTCCCCTGGTGTGTAGGGAGGGTAGGATAGTGCTAGTGTATGGTGATCGCTGGTATACATGCGCGAACTCGGTGGGCCACAGGGCCTGTTTCCGCCCTGTATGTCTAAAGTCTAAAGTGAAGTCTAAACAAATAGGCTTACTCCCATTGTAGCATAACAGTTCGAGAGAAAACCTCTTATTGAGAGATCTCATAATGAGGTATGTTACAGAGTCAAGTCTGTAGTCTAGTCTGAAGAAGGGTCTCGACCTGAAACGTCACCCTGTTCCTTCTCTCCGGAGTTGCTGCCTGTACCGCTGAGTGACTCCAGCACTTTTGTGTCCATCTTGTTTACAGAAGGATCCTTCAGAAGTCTGATCACAATATACACAGTACACACTGTACTCGGCATTATCTCCAGAGTGGTACTTCAACAGATGAATATCTAACTCAGGGAAGTAAGTGTACCAGTGCGTCGTTGCTGGCAAAGTCGATCGAGTATATTGGACAAGATGGGTTCAAGTAGGAAGAAAGTGCAGATGCTGGTTTAAACCAAAGATAGGCAAAAAAATCTGTAACACGAGAGGGAGTCTAGAGATATGGAAGAGAAAGGTGTGAAAACGACAGATCAAAGCAGACGATGATAAGGTAATGTCGAATGTTTATGTTAAATTTTATTTTATGTGGCTGTGTGTCTTGTTGCTTTTTACTTAGTATGGCTGTATGGTAACTCAAAGTTCACTGTACCTTAATTGGTGCATGTGACAATTAAATTGAATCTTGAATCTAATATTTATGTGCAGGAAGGAACTGCAGATGCTGGTTTCAACCGAAGAGAGACACAAAATGCTGGAGTAACTCAGTGGGACAGGCAGCATCTCAGGAGTGAAGGAATGGGTCGAATGGCCTACTCCGAATGGCCGACTCCTGCACCTATTGTCTATTGTCTATTGTCTATTGAAGCTGCATTAATAAGTTGATTTTTAGACTCATTTGGTTATGAATATCAATAGTTTAGAGATGCAGCGTGGAAGCAGTCTCGTCAGCCCACTGAGTGCACGCTGACCTTCGATAACCCGTGCACTAGTTGTATGTTACCCCACTTTCACATCCTACACAAACTAGGGAGAATTTAGGAAACAATGAATCGACAAATCTGTAGTTCTTTGCTGGGTGGGGGGAAACTGGAGCACTTGGAGAAAACCCACCCAATACTCTGACTTATAATTACCAGAAAACAATGAGTTCTCCAGTGAAACAATATACTATCAAAGGCATGAAGGAGTTTACTGTTTTATTCTTCGAAATACTCCGATAAACACGTCGAGACTGATCTCAGTTCAGGTCAGTTTAGTTTATTGTCACGTGTACCGAGGTACAGTGAAATGTTTTTTGTTGCGTGCTAACCAGTCAGTGGAAAGACTATACATGATTACAATTGAGCCATTCACAGTGTGCAGATACATGATAAGGGTATGAATCTTAGTGCAAGATAAAGCCAGCAAAGTCCGATCAAAGATAGCCCGAGGGTCACCAATGAGGTAGATAGTTGGTATTACTACTAGTGGCGTAACGGTAGATCTACTGCTTTTCAGCGCCAGAGTCCTGGGTTCGATCCTGACCACGGGTGCTGTCTGCACGGAGTTTGTACGTTCTCCCCGTGACCTGCGTGGGTTTTCTCCGAGATCTTCGATTTCCTCCCACACTCCGAAGACGTACAGGTTTGTAGATCAATTGGCTTGGTGTAAGTGTAAATTTTCCCTAGTGTTTGTAGGGTCCCTTCCCCCCTGGGATAAATAAAGTTTTATTGTATCGTATCGATTGTGGTGGGATCGCTGGTCGGCACGGACTCGGTGGGCCGAAGGGCCAGTTTCCGCGCTGTGTCTCTAAATGAAACAGCTTACAATGCTTAAAAACCTTAAAATGCGTTAGGCTTCATAAAGCCAAAGTGAAGAAAAATGTCATCCCAAGTTATAGGCCACAAGAAACCATTTATTTTGCTTAACAACCATATTAAATGTACACAAAGGAAAATCTCTCAGTTTAACGGCAATATTAGACGTTACGCTCTGTTGCAACCAGACGGCACGGTGGCGCAGCGGTAGAGTTGCTGCCTTACAGCGAATGCAGCGCCGGAGATCCGGGTTCGATCCCGACTACGGGCGCTGTCTGTACGGAGTTTGCACGTTCTCCCCGTGACCTGCGTGGGTTTTCTCCGAGATCTTCGGTTTCCTCCCACACTCCAAAGCCGTACAGGTTTGTAGGTTAATTGGCTTGGTGTTTGTGTAAATTGTCCCTAGTGGGTGTAGGATAGTGCTAGTGTGCGGGGATCGCTGGTCGGCATGGACCCGGTGGGCCGAAGGGCCTGTTTCCGCACTGCATCTCTAAACTAAACAGCTTAAAAAACTTAAAATGCGTTAAGCATCATAAAGACAAAGTGATGAAAAATGTCATCCCAAGTTAAAGACCACAAGAAACCATTTATTTTGCTTAACAACCATATTAAATGTACACAAAGGAAAATCTCCCAGTTTAACAGCGGTGTTACATTTTCAGCTCTGTTGCAGCCACTGTTCAGTCAGATTCATTACCGTTGAATCCTCTGCAGATGACGGACGAAGCAAATCTTCAGGAGGACTGCTGTCTGCAAGGGAAATCAATCAGAGACGCATTTCTGTTGCCAGGTCATTACTGCTCTGCAGGCATTTAATGACACAGCTTTTTCTAATGTTTCCTACTGAAGTGAGTTTTCAGTGTCTGTTCCATCAGTGGGAATTAAGTTGCTTCCAGAATGAGCCAACATCAGGCCGATACGTTCATAAGTTTATGTGACAGGAACAGAATTAGGCCATTCGGCCCATCGAGTCTATTCCGCCATTCAATCATGGCTGATCTATCTCTCTCAACCCCATTCTCCTGCCTTCTCCCATAACCCCCCAAAAAAATTCCCTAGTGTGTGTAGGATAGTGTTAATGTGCGGGGATCGCTGGGCGGCGCGGACTCGGTGGGCCGAAGGGCCTGTTTCCGCGCTGTATCTCTAATACAATACAATACAATACAACCTCTGACACCCATACTAATGAAGAATCTATCTATCTCTGCCTTAAAAATATCCATTGGCCTCCACAGCCTACTGTGGCAAAGAATTCTACAGATTCACCATCCTCTGACTAAAGAAGTTCCTCCTCATCTCTTTCCTAAAGGAACGTCCTTTAATTCTGAAGCTGTGACTGGTCCTAGACTCTCCCACCAGTGGAAACATCTTCCCCACATCCACACTATCCAGGCCAATTCCATCAATATTGGTGGAACTTGCTGATTGATTTGCAGGAACTAGGTACCACTCACCTTGTGTATTGTGTTACACAGTTGGAAAGGTTACACAGATTTACAAGGATGTTGCCAGCACTTGAGGGTGTGAGCTATAGGGAGAGGTTAAACAGGCTGGGACACTATTCCTTGGAGCGCAGGAGGATGATGGGTGTCCTTATGGAGGTGTATAAGACATGAGAGAAACTTTTTCAGTCAGAGAGTTGTGAATCTGTGGAATTCTCTGCCTCCGAAGGCAGTGGAGGCCAATTCTCTGAATGCATTCAAGAGAGAGCTAGATAGAGCTCTTAGGGATAGTGGAGTTAGGGGGTATGGGGAGAGGGCAGGAACGGGGTACTGATTGAGAATGATCAGCCATGATCACATTGAATGGCGGTGCTGGCTCGAAGGGCCGAATGGCCTCCTCCTGCACCTATTGTCTATTGTCTATTGAGAGGAATAGATCGGGTAGATGCACAGTATCTTGTCTAATGTCTTTTAAATGTTGCGATAATACCTTCCTCAACTACCTCCTGTGGCAGCTCGTTCCAAATACCTCCCAACCTTTGTGTAAAAAGGTTATCCCTCGGATTCCTATTAAATATTTTCCCCCTCACCTTAAACCTATGTCCTCTGTTTTTTGTTTCCCTCTCTCTGGCTAAAAGACTCTGTTCATTGACCCTATCTAGAGTGAAGAAAGATATAGAGTGCAGAATATATACCGATGAGTCAAAACATTACGACCACTGATAGGCGAAGTGAATAACATTGATTATCTTATCATCATATCATATCATATATATACAGCCGGAAACAGGCCTTTTCGGCCCTCCAAGTCCGTGCCGCCCAGCGATCTCCGTACATTAACACTATCCTACACCCACTAGGGACAATTTTTACATTTACCCAGCCAATTAACCTACATACCTGTACGTCTTTGGAGTGTGGGAGGAAACCGAAGATCTCGGAGAAAACCCACGCAGGTCACGGGGAGAACGTACAAACTCCTTACAGTGCAGCACCCGTAGTCAGGATCGAACCTGAGTCTCCGGCGCTGCATTCGCTGTAAAGCAGCAACTCTACCGCTGCGCTACCGTGCCGCCCGGTCACCCAATGGCACCTGTCAAGGGGTGGGATATATCAGGCAGCAAGTGAACAGTCAGTTCTTGAAGTTGATGTGTTGGATGCAGGAGAAATGGGCAGGAGTAAAGACCTGAGCGACTTTGACAAGAGCCAAATTGTTATGGCAAGACGACTGGGTCAGAGCATCTCTGAAACGGCAAGGCTTGTGGGGTGCTCCCGGTCAGCAGTGGTACCACATTCTCCAGATCTCAATCTGATCGAGCATCTGTGGGACGTGCTGGATGGACATGTCCGATCCACGGCGGCTCCACCTCACAACTTCCAGGACCTGAAGGATCTGCTGCTAATGTTTTGGTGCCAGATACCACAGGACACCTTCAGGGGTCTGGTAGAGTCCATGCCTCAGCGGGTTGACGCTGATTTGGTGGCACACGGAGGACCAACACCATATTGGGCAGGTAGTCATAATGTTTTGGCTGATCGGTGCAGCTTCTAGGCTGCGTGGGGAACGAAGGTTGCGGAGTGAAAGTTCTAATGTCGGCCGTGAGGTAGGTGGGAGAATCAGGGCGGCACTCTGAGCTGATGGGAAGACCGGGCAGACGTCTGACAAAGGAGGGGAACAAGCTGTTCCGAGCCTGGCGGTTCTTGCTATTGAGGGCGTGCAGCGTAGGTTTACTAGGTTAATTCCCGGAATGGCGGGACTGTCATATGTTGAAAGACTGGAGCGACTAGGCTTGTATACACTGGAATTTAGAAGGATGAGAGGAGATTGTATCGAAACGTATAAGATTATTAAGGGGTTGGGCACGTTAGAGGCAGGAAACATGTTCCCAATGTTGGGGGAGTCCAGAACAAGGGGCCACAGTTTAAGAATAAGGGGTCGGCCATTTAGAACTGAGATGAGGAAAAACTTTTTCAGTCAGAGAGTTGTGAATCTGTGGAATTCTCTGCCTCAGAAGGCAGTGGAGGCCAATTCTCTGAATGCATTCAAGAGAGAGCTAGATAGAGCTCTTAAGGATAGTGGAGTCAGGGGGTATGGGGAGAAGGCAGGAACGGGGTACTGATTGAGAATGATCAGCTATGATCACATTGAATGGCGGTGCGTACAGGCTCGAAGGGCCGAATGGCCTCCTCCTGCACCTATTGTCTATTGTCTATTGTGCTCCCTCCCAAGCTTCTGTATCTTCTGCCCTACAGGAGTGGGGAGAAGATGTGTGTCACGGTGGCACAGCGGTAGAGTTGCTGCCTTGCGACGCTTGCTGCGCCAGTGACCCGGGTTCGATCCTGACTAAGGGCGCTGTCTGTACGGAGTTTGTACGTTCTCCTCATGACCTGCGTGGGCTTTATCCCACACTCCAAAGACGTACAGGTTTGTAGGTTAATTGGGTTGGTATAATTGGTGTAAATTGTCCCTAGTGTGTGTAGGATAGTGTAAGTTTGCGGGGATTGCTGGTCGGTGTGGACTCGGTGGGCCGAAGGGCCTGTTTCTAATGTTGTCTCAGCGGAAAGACAATACTTGATTACAATCGAGCCGTCCTCAGTATACAGACACAGGATAGGTTCACAGATAAATTTACAGTGTACACAAACTATGTTGAAGTGCCATTCTAAATGAAACCTCTTTCCCCAGTGTGGGTCTTGAACTAAATCTCTGATCCCATAACTTAGTTGAAAGCAAGTCTGTTTATTCCTTCTCGCAATTGATCATCAATTTACAATTGCCAGGCTGCCGTTAATGTCACAGATGCACACAATTACTGTTATTAGTCTAAGTGACTGAGAACAACAGTCCATTCATTCATAAAATGCATTTTTTTTAGTTCAGTTTAGTTTAGACAATAGACAGTAGACAATAGGTGCAGGAGTAGGCCATTCGGCCCTTTGAGTGCCATCTAGGCCATCCTGTATCTGTACACTGTAAATGGCTCGATTGTAATCAAGTATTGTCTTTCCGCTGACTGGTTAGCACGCAACAAAAGCTTTTCACTGTACCTCGGTACACGTGACAATAAACAATAGACAAGAGACAATTCAGATAATACTCTGCCTTCCTATTCTTACCACCAAACTGGATAACCTCACACTTATCCACATTAAACTGCATCTGCCATACATCCGCCCACTCACACAACCTGTCCAGGTCACCCTGCAACCTCATGGCATCTTCCTCACAGTTCACACTACCACCCAGCTTTTTATCATCTGCAAACTTGCTAATGGTACTTTTAATCCCTTCACCCAAGTCATTAATGTATATTGTAAATAGCTGCGGTCCCAGCACCGAGCCTTGCGGTACCCCACTAGTCACTGCCTGCCATTCTGAAAGGGACCCATTTATCCCCACTCTTTGCTTTCTGTCTGTCAACCAATTTTCTATCCATGTCAGTACCCTACCTCCAATACCATGTGCTCTAATTTTGCCCACTAATCAGGTACAGAGCCGAAACACCGAGTCCGCGCCAACCAGCGATCCTCGCGCACTAACACTATCCTACACACACTAGGGACAATGTTACATTTACACCAAGCCATTGAACCTACAAACCTGTACGTCTTTGGAGTGTGGGAGGAAACCGGAGCACCCGGAGAAAACCCACGCAGGTCACGGGGAGAACGTACAAACTCCGTACGGACAGCACCCTTAGTCAGGATTGAACCCGGGTCTCTGGCGCTGTGAGGCTATGCCACACCACCGTGCTGCCCCAGGGATGCCAGAGAGGTCAAGCATCCACTGGATAGGCTATCCTACACTATCCTACACACTGGGAACATTTTGCAATTCTACCGAGTCAATTAACCTGCATGCCTGTATGTTTTTGGAATGTGGGAGGAAACCGAGCACCTGGTGAAAACTTAGAGATTAGTTTAGTTTAGTTTAGAGATAACAGTCCCCTTCGGCCCACCGAGTCTGCACTAAACAGCGATCCCCGCACACTAACACTATCCTACACACACGAGGGACGATTTACATTTATACCAAACAGATTAAGCTACAAACCTGCACGTCTTTGGAATGTGGGAGGAAATTGGAGATGTCGGAGAAAACCCACGCAGGTCACGGGGAGAATGTACAAACTCCACACAGACAGCACCCGTAGTCAGGGTCGAACCCGGGTCTCTAGCACAGTAAGGCAGCAACTCTACCGCTGTGCCACCGTGCCGCCCAAAATTTGCTTCTGGTCTAGCCACGTCGAATGATCTGAAACCCAAAGATAAATCACAGCCCGGTGCAATTTCACAAAAGCCTTCCTGCAATCACCAGTTTTGACAGATGTCCCAATTCCTTTTGCAATTATTAGAAACGTTTATCAGCCTGTCAATGCTGAATGTAAAATACTGCATCAACTGCGGGAGACAATCTCCAACACAAAACGCTCGACAAACGTTTTCGTCTCTGGATAAATTTGTGATCACAGAAGTATTGAACCACAGAGGTTTTGGCACAGAAGCAAAAAAGGTTCATTGAAGATCTTCCCAATGAACCAATCCTTCACTGCAGTAAATCTAACGTCAACCACCCATCGTTCTGCATGGATCTGTGATCTGCCAGAGGACCGGTGTTGCTTAAGGCAGTGGTCCAAGATGCATTACTGATAATTAGTTCAATGAGGCTACACTTTGGAGCTGAGGAATCTTCCTCCGTGTCCGTCATCTGTGTTTCAGATGTTGGGCCGGGCTCTTGCACAGTGGACAGCCTGCCTTCTCGTTTGCCACCGCTCGATCTTCCAGGCAGCGTGGTTCACCAAGAAGTGGGCATCTTAGATGGTGTGGCATGGATTGTACAGATGCCCCACATTCACATTCTGTGTCTGCCGCATCAGCACAGCCCCATTTGCCCACACTGGTCTAGCATCGGCCCATCCCTGCACGAAGTCGAGTGAGAAACTGCCAGGTCTTGCAGTCACACCTGTGACCAGGTGGGAGCTGTTCCTTGGTTGGGATTGGCAGCTTTCCCTGGTGGTGATTTTCACTGCGTTTCATTTCCCACAAGGCTAGTCTGGTTACTTGAACACCTTCGGGGGAATGACCAGTTTGGAGAAGAGTCCCAACCTGAAATGCCACCTATCCACGTTCTCCAGAGATGCTACCTGACCAGTCTATTGAGTTTAAGAAAATAACTGCAGATGCTGGTACAAATCGAAGGTATTTATTCACAAAATGCTGGAGTAACTCAGCGGGTCAGGCAGCATCTCAGGAGAGAAGGAATGGGCAACGTTTCGGGTCGGGACAAGAAGGGTCTCGACCCGAAACGTTGCTCATTCCTTCTCTCCTGAGATGCTGCCTGACCTGCTGAGTTACTCCAGCATTTTGTGAATAAGTCTATTGAGTTTCGTTCAGTTTAGTTTAGTTTAGTTTAGTTTAGTTTAGTTCAGTTCAGTTCAGTTTAGATTAGTTTTGTTTCGTTTTGTTTAATTTAGTTTAGTTTAGAGATGCAGCATAGAAAGAGACCCTTCGGACCACTGAGTCCGCACCGACCAACTATCACCCTGTACACTAGTTCTACCCTCCACACACTAGGGGGCAATGTAGAGAGGACGCATTAGCCTACAAACCTGTACGTCTTTGGGATGTAGGTGGAAACCGGAGCACCCGGAGAAAACCCACGCAGGTCACGGGGAGAACGTGCAAACTCCACACAGACAGCGCCCGTGGTCAGGATCGAACCTGGGATCTCTGGCGCTGTAAGGCAGCAACTCTACCGTGGCACCACGGTGCCGCCCAGTTCGAGCTATAGTCACATAGTATTCACTGGAATTTAGAAGGATGAGGGGGGATCTTATAGAAACATATAAAATTCTTAAGGGATTGGACAGGCTAGATGCAGGAAACATGTTCCCGATGTTGGGGAAGTCCAGAACCAGGGGTCACAGTTTAAGAACAAGGGGTAGGCCACTTAAGACTGAGATGAGGAAAAACCTTTCACCCAGAGAGTTGTGAATCTGTGGAATTCTCTGCCTCAGAAGGCAGTGGAGGCCAATTCACTGGATGTATTCAAAAGAGAGTTGGATATCGCTGTTAAGGCCAAGACTGTGGCCCAGGATTCTGGATTCTTAGACTGTGGCCCCTGGTTCAGGTTGTAGTGTTTAACAGCCTGATGGCCATAGGGAAGTAGCTGTTCCTGAACCCGGGGGTCACAGTTTTCAGGCTCCTGTACCTTCTTCCCGATGGCAGGGGTGGGATGAGTGTGTGGCCAGGGTGGTGTGTACTAAATGCCTCTTAGAAGTTGCGATGGTGCCTTCTTTTGTAAAAGCAGCAGCTGCAGCTTCTGGTTTCCACAATTTAAACATCAATGCTAATGTAAAGCACTACGATGGCGTCTTGTTTTTCCAGAATCAACTCTTGTTTTAGCAGGTAGCTCTGGAGACCAATATAACACGTCCTGACACGGCATTTAGATGTAAATTACCTCAGCATTATGCCAATAAATCAAGGCAGTCCTTGTGATTGTTGACAAACTGCCTCTTCCACCAATGCATTAAAATAGAATCAAGTTTGCAAATACGTTTTCACTCGGTGGGCATGCCAAGAGCCGTGACAGACGAGTGCCTGAGGGGCCATAAATTTCTGCAGGAGCTCCTCATCGCTTGCATCTCCACTCCTTCCATTGTTACAGACAATTGTGATAGACTCAACATGCTGGAGTTACCCAGCGGGACAGGCAGCGCCTCCGGAGAGAAGGAATGGATGGCGTTTCGGGTCGAGAGACCCTTCCTCGTCCACTTCCCTGCACGCCTCAGGCAATTTACAGAGGGGCCGATTAACCTACAAACCCGCAGGTCTTTGGGACGTGGGAGGAAACCGGAGCGCCCGGAGCAAACCCACGCGGTCATGGGGAGAACGTGCAAATTCCGCACACAGACAGCGCCCGAGGTCAGGATCGAACCCGGGCCCCTCGTGGGCCGACCAACTGCAGCGTGCATGTTCTGAAACACACCTCACGTGAGACTAATGCCGAGTCATTAGCATATCCAAATAACCAGAGTTTTACTGCAAAATGCAAAGAGTTTGGTAATTCCACTGGGCAAACTCTGTCCATCAATCTTGTAATTAATTCTGAGACCCTTCTTCAGACTGAGTCAGGGGAGAGGAGGACACAGAGATAAGGAAGTGTAAGTTGTGAGAACGATCTGCATCCCCTTTGATGTCTCGTTCTCACCCCTTATATGTCCTTACCTCTGTGTCTCCCTCTCCCCTGACTCTCAGTTTGAAGTAGGGTCTCGACCCGAAACATCACCCATTCCATCTCTCCAGAGGTGCTGCCTGTCCCTCTGAGTTACTTCAGCAATTTGTGTCCATCTTCGGCTTAAACCAGCGTCTGCCGTTCCTTCCTGCATGTCCCGGACAATGTATTCACTGTAGGTACACACACTGTTTTAATAATGTTCACAGATTCTCATTTTCAGCCTCTATTCTTAGTTCTCTCTCATTATGTGGCCCTGGTCTATTCTCCGGTTGCTCGTAATGATCTGCATTACTGCTCCGGCTTTTGCTGGCTGCTGGATTGTCATCACATTCAGGTGAAGCAATTACTGACGACGTATCCTTAGACTAACACCACTGTGAGGAAATAATGATGCCTTCACCCTCCGACCCAAGTGACTAGGGTTGCCAGCTGTCCTGTATTAGCCGGGACATCCCATATTTTAGGCACGTACGGGACCGCCCTTGTCCCGTATTAGGCCCGGGGGGGGGGGGCTGTAGGCCCACACACTGTAGGCCTGCACACTGTAGGCCCCGACACTGTAGGCCCCGACACTGTAGGCCCCGATACTGTAGGCCCCGACACTGTAGGCCTGGATGCTGTAGGCCCCAACACTGTAGGCCCGGACGCTGTAGGCCCCGACACTGTAGGCCCCGACACTATAGGCCCCGACACTGTAGGCCCCGACACTGTAGGCCCGGACATTCTAGGCCCCGACAGTGTAGGCCCCGACACTGTAGGCCCGGATGCTGTAGGCCCCAACACTGTAGGCCCGGACACTGTAGGCCCCGACACTGTAGGCCCCGACACTATAGGCCCCGACACTGTAGGCCCCAACACTGTATGCTCGGACGCTGTAGGCCCCGACACTGTAGGCCCCGACACTGTAGGCCCCGACACTGTAGGCCCCGACACTGTAGGCCCCGACACTGTAGGCCCCGACACTGTAGGCCCCGACACTGTAGGCCCGGACACTGTAGGCCCCGACACTGTAGGCCTGGATGCTGTAGGCACGGACACTGTAGGCCCGGACGCTGTAGGCCCCAACACTGTAGTCCCCAACACCTTAGGCCCGGACGCTGTAGGCCCCGACACTGTAGGTCCAGACACTCTAGGTTTCCAACATTTTAGCTCCGAAGATTGTAGGTCCGGAGGCCCAGGCGGTTGGGGGTTGCCTAGCAACCTAACAGAGGTTACCTAGCAACCCGCCTCCCGGCTCAGGCAACCGCCATTGGTAGAGCGGGAGCGCATGGCCGCTGGCTGAGTGAGATCACGTGGGGCGCGGGGCGGTGACGTCACCTTGTCCTGTATTTGGGAGTGAGATAGTTGGCACCCCTACAAGTGACCCCCATCACTTCGGGACACTGCACCTTATGATGAAAGAATGGGTCGACTGGGCTTGTAGTCACTGGAATTTAGAGGGATGAGAGCGGATCTCATAGAAACGTATACAATTCTTAAGGGATTGGACAGGCTAGATGCAGGAAAAATGTTCCCCATGTTGGGGGAGTCCAGAACCAGGGGTCACACAGTTTAAGAATAAGGGGTAGGCCATTTAGGACTGAGATGAGGAAAATCCTTTCCACCCAGAGAGTTGTGAATCTGTGGAATTCTCTGCCACAGAAGGCAGTGGAGGTCGATTCACTGGATGTTTTCAAGAGAGAGCTGGATAGAGCTCTTAGGGCTAACGGAATCAAGGGATATGGGGAGAAGGCAGGAACGGGGCACTGATTTTAGATAATCAGCCATGATCATATTGAATGGTGGCGCTGGCTCGAAGGGCCGAATGGCCTACTCCGAATGGCACCTGTTTTCTATGTTTCTATGTTTCTATAATGACAGTGCAAAAGACTCAGCAAATTGCGGGGAGAAACCTCCACTGGCTTGACATATTCGTGCTGAGGTTTACTGTTCACTCACTGCAATGTTCCGCGCCCAGACAAGCTCACGTCTCCAATTCCACAGCCCACTCTTTAATCAGTCCAAAAGTATTGCAGCAGTAGATTCGCTGCCTCACAGCCCCAGAGACACGGGTTCCATCCTGACTACGGGTGCTGTCTGTACGGAATTTTTACGTTCTCCCCGTGACCTGCGTGGGCTTTCTCCAGGTGCTCCGGTTTCCCCCCACACTCCAAAGAGGTACATGATTGTAGGTTAATTTGGCTTCAATAGACAATAGACAACAGACAATAGGTGCAGGAGGAGGCCATTCGGCCCTTCGAGCCAGCACCGCCATTCAATGTGATCATGGCTGATCATTCTCAATCAGTACCCCGTTCCTGCCTTCTCCCCATACCCCCTGACTCCGCTATCCTTAAGAGCTCTATCCAGCTCTCTCTTGAATGCATTCAGAGAATTGGCCTCCACTGCCTTCTGAGGCAGAGAATTCTACAGATTCACAACTCTCTGACTGAAAAAGTTTTTCCTCATCTCAGTTCTAAATGGCCTACCCCTTATTCTTAAACTGTGGTAAATTGTAAATTGTCTCTTGTGTGTGTAGGATAGTGTTAGTGTACGGGGTGACTGCACTTACTCGGTGGGCCGAAGGGCCTGTTTCCGTACTGTATCTCCAAACTAAACTAAAAAAAAGAATGTTTAGCATTGTCCCTTTCCTCTGACTCTCAGTTTTAAGAAGGGTCTCGACCCAAAACATCACCCATTTCTTCTCATCACCCATTCCTTCTCTCCAGAGATGCTGCCTGTCCCGCTGAGTTATTGTATCTCTCTTCTGAATGTTTTGTCTATTCCCTTTCACCTTGTTGGTGACGTTAGTGCTTATGAAGGAAGAAGTTCACAAGGTCATAAGGTCATAAGGGATAGAAGCAGAATTTGGCCATTCCGCCCATTACGTCTACTCTGCCATTCAATCTTGGCTGATCTAAAGTATCTCTCCCACATAACCCCATTCTCCTGCCTTCTCCCCATAACCCCTGACCCTCACACTACTCAATAATCTGTCCATCTCGGCCTTAATAATATCCTTGACTTGGCCTCCACAGTCGTCTGTGGCAATGAATTCCACAGATTCACCACCCTCTGACTAAAGAAATTCCTCCTCATCTTCTTCCTAAAGGAACATCCTTTAATCCTGAGGCTGTGCCCTCTGGTCCTAGACTCTCCCACCAGTGGAAACGTCCTCTCCACATCCACTCTATCCAGGCCTTTCACTATTCGGTGAGTTTCAATGAGCTCCTCCTTCATCCTTCTAAGCTCCAGCGAGTACAGGCCCAGTGCCGACAAACGCTCATCATACGTTAACCCACTCACTCCTGGGATCATTCTCGTAAACCTCCTCCGAACCCTCTCCAGAGCCAGCGTACTCTGGAGTAAGGAAGCTTACTGTACATACATCAGCCTGAAGAAGGGTCTCGACCCGAAACGTCGCCCGTTCCTTCTCTCCTGAGATGCTGCCTGACCTGCTGAGTTACTCCAGCATTTTGTGAATAAGTACACACACTTTGATCACTTTGCACCTTTGTTGTGATCACAGCCAGATGCTTTCCCCATTGGATATTAGCTTAAAATAAGCATAAGAAATTGCAGTAGATGGTACAGTAAAAGGAAAATAATTATTTATGGTTAGGACTCAATTTAGCTCAATATTAATACAGCTAAAGCGCATTACAATGGAGATTGCTATCTAATATGCTGTGAACGCTTTCATACCATTACATTAAAGCGTCTCTTAGCATGAAATCTTGAAATATTAAACTTATGGCGAGTCCGAAACTTGTTGGTTGTAGACGAAGTTTATTGCAGCCGCAATAAACGAATACAGAGTTAAACAACAAGGTACAGGACAACCAATACAAACTTACTGTCTTCCTTGAAGACTTCGCCGAACTGACTAAATCGGGCGCCAAACGCGCACATGACATCGCTGGCCAATCAGCGATGTCGTTCCCTGGACCAATCCCCATGGTCGCGTTCCCACGTGACCTCGCTGGCCAATCCGAGGGTTCGACGACCTGGACCATTCTCTATGGTCGCTACATGACCCCCCCCAGAACCCGAGGTGCGGAACCTAGCTGGGAGCCGGATTTCGCGACCATAACGAGTACGAAGAGGGACAGCCTGAACCACAGGAGCCGGAGGTTCCGGACTTGGTGGAACAGCCGGAACAAGAGGTTCTGGAGGAACTACCGGCACGGGGGGTCCTGGAGGAACTGCCGAAACGGGGGGTCCTGGAGGAACTGTCGGAACGGGGGTTTCTGGACTGGGCGGAACTAACGGAGGTCGGCCTCTCCGAGGGGTTTGCCCGACCAGGACTGGTTGATCCGGGTCCAAATGGGCAGGTTTGAGCCGGGACACCGAGACTAGTTCACTCTTGCCGCCCATGTCTAAGGTGAAAGTAGCCGTTCCCTTAAGGTAAAACCCGGAACGGCCCTTGATAGACCCTCTGCAACGGGGCGCGATGGGCATCTTTACACAGAAAAACAAACTCACAGTCCTTCAGGGAAGACAGTTCATGTACCATGGGACACCCATGACGTGAAGTCGGCACTGGAGCCAGGGAGCCCACCCGTTCCCGGAGAGATGCTAACGCTGATGGGACTGTAGGGAGCAGGGCTGAAGGGTCCGGAAACAGATCTCCGGGTACTCGAAGTGTCGAGCCATATACTAGCTCTGCGGACGACGCACCGAGATCTGGCTTAGGAGCAGTCCGGATGCCCAAAAGAACCCAAGGGAGTTGGTCTACCCAGTCCGGGCCTTCAAGCCTTGCACTGAGGGACGCCTTAAGTTGGCGGTGGAACCTTTCTACGAGTCCATTTGCCTGGGGGTGATATGCAGTTGTGGGTTGTAACTTGGACCCGTACAGTTCCGCCAGCGCGGCCCAGAGGGACGAAGTGAACTGTGGCCCTCTGTCAGTTGTAATAACTGCCGGGACCCCGAAACGAGCTACCCAATGAAGGGCCAAAGTCCTAGCACAAGACGCTGACGAGATATCAAACAATGGGAAAGCCTCTGGCCACCGGGTGAACCGATCCACCACCGTGAGGAGGTGGGAGTAGCCCCGGGAGGAAGGCAAAGGCCCGACCAAATCCACGTGGATGTGGAAAAAACGAAAAGCCGGGACCTCGAAATCCTGTACGGGGGGCTGGACGTGGCGCTGGACTTTCGCGGTCTGACAGGGCACGCAGGAACGTGCCCACCCCGCTACCTGTTTCCGCAGGCCATGCCAGACAAATCTCGCTGCTACCAAGGCAGAGGTGGAGCGGATGGACGGGTGCGCCAGCCCATGAATGGCATCGAAAACCCAGCGCTGAAGGGAGGGCGGTACTACCGGCCTGGGGCGAGGAAGAGAAACATCGCACCAGACTTTCGTGCCCTCCGACCCACAAGCTACCTGGGCCAACTTCAATCCCGAAGTGGTGGACTGGTACGCCGAAACGGTATCCGCCAGGAGCTGTGCCTCCGCGAGCTCCTGGGGATCCACTTCGCAGTCCACCGCCG
The DNA here is from genome assembly GCF_053455715.1 of Rhinoraja longicauda. NCBI lineage: Eukaryota > Metazoa > Chordata > Chondrichthyes > Rajiformes > Arhynchobatidae > Rhinoraja > Rhinoraja longicauda. The sequence continues at coordinate 4,872,537 of NC_135978.1, forward strand.
AAATAGGGGAAAAGCAGGTCTAGACAGGGCGTCAGCAACGGCATTAAGCTTACCCGCGATATGACGGACATCTGTGGTAAATTCGGAGATAGCAGTCAGGTGCCGCTGCTGGCGGGCCGACCATGGGTCAGACAATTTCAAAAAAGCAAATGTTAATGGCTTGTGGTCCGTAAATGCCACGAATGGGCGGCCCTCGAGGAAATACCTGAAATGACGGACAGCTAAATAGAGAGCTAGAAGCTCTCGGTCAAATGCGCTATATTTCAGCTCGGCCGAATTTAGTTGCCGGCTGAAAAACGCTAAAGGCTGCCAACGGCCACCGACCTGCTGCTCCAGAACCCCACCCACCGCCACATCAGAGGCGTCAACCTTCAGGGCCGTGGGGGCGGAGGGGCTCGGATGGACCAACATGGTGGCGTCTGCCAAGGCTGCCTTAGCTGCCGTAAAAGCCGACTCTGCGGTCGGGGACCACAACAACTCTACCGGATTCCCTGCAAGGCATTGGAAAAGCGGGCGCAGGACTCGCGCCGCTGCCGGAACGAATCTATGGTAGAAATTAACCATGCCTACGAACTCCTGCAGCCCTTTTACTGTGGTGGGCCTGGGAAAAGCCCGGATAGCTTCCACCTTCTCGGGCAAAGGGGCGGCGCCGGCAGGAGTAATTTTGTGCCCGAGAAAATCGAGGGCAGGCAGGCCGAATTGACATTTGGAGGGTTGGATAATGAGCCCGTGGTCTTGGAGCCGCTGGAACACGGTCCGCAAATGGACCTGGTGTTCCTGCACTGAGGGGCTGGCGACCAGGATGTCGTCTAAATAAATAAACAAAAAGGGTAAACCCCGGCCCACGCGGTCCATCAGTCGCTGGAAAGCCTGTGCCGCGTTCTTTAAACCGAAAGGCATACGCAACCATTCAAACAACCCGAACGGAGTAATAGTTGCAGTTTTTTGTATGTCCTCCGGTCGCACCGGAATCTGATGGTATCCTCGCACCAAATCGATTTTGGAAAACACCACCGCTCCTTCCAGCCCAGATGAAAAGTCCTGTAGGTGCGGTATGGGGTAGCGATCAGCCGTGGTGACAGCATTGAGACGCCGATAATCGCCACATGGCCTCCACCCCCCAGATGCCTTGGAGACCATGTGTAACGGCGAGGCCCACGGGCTGTCAGACTGACGGACAATTCCCATTTCCTCCATCTTCCTGAACTCCGCCCTTGCCACCACCAGTTTGTCTGGCGGTAGTCTCCTGGCCCGAGCGAAAACGGGAGGGCCTTCGGTGCGGATGTGATGGACCACACCGTGCTTAGCCGAAGGTGCGTCAAAACGCTGGACGAGCAGCTCTGGGAACTCTGCCAGAATCGCAGCATACGAGTCGGGGGCCGCGACGACGGCCTGGACAGTAGGGCTGGGCGAGGAGGCGATTGTCGGAGCGACGTGCTCATCTTCGGCGGAGGGTCGGAGGTCGTTACCGCGGACATCAGGAACCAGTGAAAAAGCCCAGAGAAAATCTGCGCCCAGGATCGCTTGTTTGACGTCGGCTATGATGAATGGCCATTCGTACGTGCGGAGGCCTAACACAAGGGACATCTTCCGTGTACCGAAAGTGCGAATTGGGCTGCCATTAACCGCGATGAGGGTGGGACCTGTCTTACCCGATCTGGTTTCGAGGTCGGTCGGCGGCATTATGCTGACGATGGCTCCCGTGTCTACCAAAAATTCTGTGTCCGTGAATCGATCATGGACATAGAGGCGCCGGTTCTGGCCAATCGTAACTGCCCCTATGTACGATCGGCCGAGGCATTTCCCGCGAAGGTACAAGGCAAACGACAGTTGCGGGATTCGTTACCCCATCGTAGGTGATAATAGCACCAGCCGCGCTTGTGCGGATCTTTTTGGCGGGCTTTCGGAGAATTGGCGGGAGACGGGGCGCCATCTTGCCGTCGCTGTGGCGTGGTCACCGATGTCGAGACTTTGTTGATTGAACCACTTGCCTTGTTTTTTGCCGCTATGAGCGCGTCCGCTTTCGCTGCATATGCTTCGGGGTCCTTAAAAGAACAATCCGTGAGCAGCAGTCGGACATCCTCGGGAAGTTTCTCGCGGAATGCCTGTTCAAACATCGGGCAGTCCGTATGCTCACCGGCTAGCATCATCATTTCGGCCATGAGGACGGAAGGCAGTTGGTCTCCAAGATCCGGTAGGTGCAGAAGTTTTGCCGCACCACCATGCTTATTCAACCCGAAGGTTCGCAGTAATACCTTCTTCATGGCCTCGTACTTGTCTTCCGCAGGTGAATTTACGATGAACCGCATCACGCGCTTGGTTGTGTCCGGCGATAGAGCGCTGACGAGGTAGAAGTACTTCGTGGATTCGTCCGACACCTTCTTTATATGGAATTGAGCCTCGGCGTGGATAAACCAAGCTTGCGGTGCGTACGTCCAAAATAACGGAAGATGAACGCCTGCCGCACTTGACTCCGGTGTGCCCTGCTCGGTCATCGTCAACGAGGCGTCGGGTTCCTGCTCAGTCGGTGATCGTCCAGATCACGTCGGGGTCACCAATATGGCGAGTCCGAAACTTGTTGGTTGTAGACGAAGTTTATTGCAGCCGCAATACACGAATACAGAGTTAAACAACAAGGTACAGGACAACCAATACAAACTTACTGTCTTCCTTGAAGACTTCGCCGAACTGACTAAATCGGGCGCCAAACGCGCACATGACATCGCTGGCCAATCAGCGATGTCGTTCCCTGGACCAATCCCCATGGTCGCGTTCCCACGTGACCTCGCTGGCCAATCCGAGGGTTCGACGACCTGGACCATTCTCTATGGTCGCTACAAACTCACTGTTTTGCTGAGACCCAATAGCCATTTAACATTTTCTGACCCTGTGAGTAATTCTCAGATTTGTTTCTCATTCAAATTCAAGAACAAGTGCTGGAGTAACTCAGGAAGTCAGGCAGACCTATCCATGTTCTCCAGAGATGCTGCCTGACCCCCCGAGTTACCCCCAGCACTTTGGGTATTGGTTGAGTTTAGTTTATTGTCACGTGTTGGGGGAGTCCAGAACAAGGGGCCACAGTTTAAGAATAAGGGGTTGGCCATTTAGAACTGAGATGAGGAAAAACTTTTCAGTCAGAGAGTTGTGAATCTGTGGAATTCTCTGCCTCAGAGGGCAGTGGAGGCCAATTCTCTGAATGCATTCAAGAGAGAGCTGGACAGAGCTATTAAGGATAGTGGAGTCAGGGGGTATGGGGAGAAGGCAGGAAGGAGGTACTGATGGGAGATGGTCACATTGAATGGCGGTGCTGGCTCAAAGGGCCGAATGGCCTCCTCCTGCACCTATTGTCTATTGTCACGTGCACTGAGGTACGGTTAAAAGCTTTTTTTATTGCCTGCTATTCCAGTCAGCGGAAAGACTATGCATGATTACAATCAAGCCATCCACGGTGTACAGATACATGATAAAGGGAATTACGTTTAGTGCAAGATAAAGTCCACCAAAGTCCGATTACAGATAGTCAAAGGGTCTCCAATGAGGTAGATGGCAGCTCAGGACCGCTTTACAGTTGGTGATAGGATGGTTCAGTTGCCTGAAACAACTGGGAAGAAACTGTCCCTGAATCTGGAGGTGTGCGTTTTCACACTTCTGTACCTTTTGCCCGATGGGAGAGGGGAGAAGAGGGAGTGACCGGGGTGAGACTGGTCCTTGATTATGCTGCTGGCCTTGCCGAGGCAGCGTGAGGTGTAGATGGGGTCGATGGAAAGGAGGTTGGTTTGTGTGATGGTCTGGGCTGCGTCCACAATTCTCTGCGATTTCTTGCGGTCTTGGAGGGAGCTGCTCCCAAACCAATCTGCGATGCATCCCGATAAAATGCTTTCTACGGCGCATCTGCAGAAGTTGGTGAGAGTTGTTGGGGACATGCCGAACTTCCTGAGCCTTCTTAGGAAGTAGAGGCGTTCGTGTGCTTTCATTTGCTGTTCTTTTTATCTTCAGGTAAGGAACAGGTAACCCGGAGTAGATGACCCTGTTTGGATTAAGAGGTTTCACATGGAGAGGTGAGATAAATTCTGATTGTTTTCTCCAGGGTGTCAGAGGGAGCGAGTATCCACCTCATTGGTGACCCTCGGACTATCCTTGATCGGACTTTGCTGGCTTTACCTCGCACTGAACGTTATTCCCTTTTCATGTTTGTGTAACCTGTGAATGGCTGGATTGTAATCATGTATTGTCTTTCTGCTGGCTGGTTAGCACGCAACGAAAGCTTTTCACTGTACCTCTGTACAGGTGACAATGAACCAAACTGAACCGAAGTGAACTGAGAGAAGTATGTCAAATTGTGAGAGGCATAGAGAAGGTAGACAGCCAGAACCTTTTTCCCCAGGGTGGAAATGCAGGACATGAGAGAGCAAAGTGATGAGGTGAGAAGGATAAAGTCTTGGGGTTCACCAACGCTCTGAGTTGCGATCAGTGTCGTGGATGGAGGCAGAGAGAGAGAGAGAGAGAGAGAGAGAGAGAGAGAGAGAGAGAGAGAGAGAGAGAGAGAGAGAGAGAGAGAGAGAGAGAGAGGAGAGAGAGAGAGAGAGAGAGAGAGAGAGAGAGAGAGAGAGAGAGAGAGAGAGAGAGAGAGAGAGAGAGAGAGAGAGAGAGAGAGAGAGAGAGAGAGAGAGAGAGAGAGAGAGACGAGACAGAGACAGAGACAGAGACAGAGAGAGAGAGAGAGAGAGAGAGAGACAGAGACAGAGACAGAGACAGAGACAGAGACAGAGACAGAGACAGAGACACAGACAGACAGACAGACAGACAGACAGACACTTGCTGCTGTAAAATGGAGCCCAGCGCACACCGAGACAAGTATTGTTTTTGTTCTCTCTCTTGCCAATAAAACTGATTTGGACCTAAACAGACGAGTGAGCCTTTTTCTGTTCTATTCGTCAGATCCTTGAATCCCTTCCCTTGGAACCGCGGGTAAGTTTGGAAAAGGATCCGATTGATTCTTTTTAACAGCATGCTTAAAGCAAATATATTGACACCTCCCTTCAAAGAGCACGCAGACAGAAACGGCACCGCATATCAGTCTCAGTTTTAGAGACGCAGTTTTAAAGATACAGCGGGGAAACAGGCTTTTCGGCCCACCTGTCCCGTATTAGCCAGGACATCCCGTATTTTGGGCTAAATTGGTTTGCCGTACGGGACCGCCCTTATCCTGTATTAGGGCCGGGGGGCACTGCAGGTCTGGACGCTGTAGGCCCGGATGCTGAAGGCCTGGACGCTGAAGGCCTGGACGCTGAAGGCCTGGACGCTGTAGGCCCGGACGCTGTAGGCCCGGACGCTGTAGGCCCGGACGCTGTAGGCCCGGACGCTGTAGGCCCGGACGCTGTAGGCCCGGACGCTGTAGGCCCCGACGCTGTAGGCCCGGACGCTGTAGGCCCGGATGCTGAAGGCCTGGACACTGAAGGCCCGGACGCTGTAGGTCCAGACGGTGTAGGTCCGGATGGTGTAGGCCCGGGCGATGTAGGCCCGGACCCTGTAGGCCCGGATGCTGAAGGCCTGGACGCTGAAGGCCCGGACGCTGTAGGTCCAGACGGTGTAGGTCCGGATGATGTAGGCCCGGGCGCCGCCTAACGGAGGTTGCGTAGCAACCCGCCTCCCGGCCCGGGCGGCCGCCATTGGTGGAGCGGTAGCACGTGGCCGCTGGCTGGGTGAGGTCACGTGGGGCGCGGGGCGGTGACATCACCTTGTCCCTTATTTGTGAGTGAGATAGTTGGCAACCCTACTGTGGAAGGATCTTATAAAGGTGTGTAAGATCATGAGGGGCAATGTGCAGTCCACTTTACCAGTGTTGGGGAATCAAGATCTACAGGGCATAAGTTTAAGGTGAGTGGAGAAAGGTTAAAAGGAGCAACTTCTCTACACACAGGGTGGAACAAGCTGCCAGAGAAAATGGTTGGACATTTAAAGGACATTTGGACTTCAGTTTGGACAGCACCAAAACAGGCTCAACAGCCCACCAAGTCCAAGCCTACCAGCACTATCTAACACTATCCTACACACACTGAGGACAATATTCAATTTTTACCAAAGCCAATTAACCTGCAAACCTGTACGTCTTTGGAGTGTGGGAGGAAACCGGAGCACCCGGAGAAAACCCACGCAGGTCACGGGGAGAACGTACAAACTCCGTACAGACAGTGCCCGTGGTCGGGATCGAACCCGGGCCTCTGGCGCCGTGAGGCAGTGACTCTACTCGCTGTGCCACCGACAGCTGTCAACATTTCTTTTCATTCTGACATCCTGCACAAATCCCAATAAATCTTTCGGAAGCAAAAATAACTTAGTCAACCTCTGAGTCTGATCTATTGTTCAATTAGAATCAAAACTAACCTGCCGCCTAAACCATATCATATTCCCTGATACTTTATTCCTTATTAGTAACTCCACCCCTGCACCCCTGTCCCCCCCCCCCCCCCCCCATCTGCCATCAAATGATCAGTCAACAATATTAATGACAAAGGGTTTAGGTTATCCTCTTTTTAATCTTATTTATCCTTGGAATATTACTGCTGAGGTCAAGTCAAGTCAAGTCAAATTTATTTGTCACATACACATACACGATGTGCAGTGAAATGAAAGTGGCAATGCCTGCGGGTTGTGCACAAAAAAGAATTACAGTTATGTCGCATATAAATAAAGTTAATAAGTTACTATTAGTGTCGACAAAAATGTAGTCTCTGGGGTTATAAAAGTTGACAGTCCTGATGGCCTGTGGGAAAAAGCTCCGTCTCATCCTCTCCGTTTTCGCAGCGTGACAGCGGAGACGTTTGCCTGATTGTAGCATCTGGAACAGTCCGTTACTGGGGTGGCAGGGGTCCCTCATGATCTTGCTTGCTCTGGATCTGCACCTTCTGATGTATAGGTCCTGCAGGGGGACGAGTGTAGTTCCCATGGTGCGTTCTGCCGAACGCACTACTCTCTGCAGGGCCATCCTGTTCTGGGCAGAGCTGTTCCCAAACCAGACTGTAATGTTGCCGGACAGGATGCTCTCTACAGCCCCAGGGTAGAAGCAATGAAGGATCCTCAGAGACACTCTGAATTTCCTCAGTTGTCTAAGGTGGTAAAGGCGCTGCTTAGCCTTACCCACCAGTGCGGCAATGTGCGTTGCCCACGTCAGATCCTCTGCGATGCGGACTCCCAATTATTTAAAACTGCTCACCCAATCCGCAATAGACCCATTTATCTCCAGTGACCCGTTGTCTTGTCAAATACATTTCATTGTACCGTTGAGCCTGTGCCAACCTACATATGACAAATAAAAATGTATAATTATTTATTATTATTATTACTATAGACTGCTCATCCAATTCCACAAGAGGATATTCTCTTTACTTTCATTATTGCTAATGTATCTGCTGCCAACTGCAGACCACGGTTGCATCTGCTTCCGATTCTCTGCGGTATAATTGCTGGACTTTCTGCTTGTTGAAGTGTCTGGCTTCTGTAGTGCGAGTTATTTTTCCCTCGTGCGCGCGCTTGGCACTTCACAGAGCTGGAGCACCATCTACCTCTCTGGTAACCCTCGCACTCTCCTTCGTCAGACTTTACTGGCTTCACCTTGCACCAAAGGTAAAGGGCGGCTCGGTGGCGCAGCGGTAGTGTTGCTGCTTTACAGCGCTTGCAGCGCCGGAGACCCGGGTTCCATCCCGACTACGGGTGCTGTCTGTCCGTGTGGAGTTTGTACGTTCTCCCCGTGACCTGGGTGGGTTTTCTCCGAGATCTTCGGTTTCCTCCCACACTCCAAAGACATAGACATTTGTCGGTTAATTGGCTCGGTATAAATGTAAATTGTCCTTAGTGTGTGTAAGTTAGTGTTAGTGTGCGGGGATCGCCAGTCGGTGCGGACTCATAGGGCCGAAGGGCCTGTTTCTGCGCTGTATCTCTAAACTAAACAAAAATAAGGGGTGGGCATTTAGAACGGAGATGAGGAAAAAAAAATTCAGTCAGAGAGTTGTGAATCTGTGGAATTCTCTGCCTCAGAAGGCAGTGGAGGCCAATTCTCTGAATGCATTCAAGAGAGAGCTAGATAGAGCTCTTAAGGATAGCGGAGTCAGGGGGTATGGGGAGAAGGCAGGAACGGGGTACTGATTGAGAATGATCAGCCGTGATCACATTGAATGGTGGTGCTGGCTCTAAGGGCCGAATGGCCTCCTCCTGCACCTATTGTGTATTGTCTAAAACCAAACTAAACATTGTGCTGGAAAGAACTGCAGTTGCTGGTTTAAATCGAAGACAGACACCAAATGTTGGAGTAACTCAGCGGGACAGGCGACATCTCTGGAGAGAAGGAATGGGCGATGTTTCGGGTCGAGACTCTTGATCAGACTCCTCCAGCATTTTTTTGTCTGTCTTCAAACTAAACATCACTCCCTTATCGTGTTTCTGCGCCCTGTAAATGGCTCGATTGTAATAGACAATAGACAATAGACAATAGGTGCAGGAGGAGGCCATTCGGCCCTTCGAGCCAGCACCGCCATTCAGTGTGATCATGGCTGATCATTCTCAATCAGTACCCCGTTCCTGCCTTCTCCCCATACCCCCTGACTCCGCTATCCTTAAGAGCTCTATCCAGCTCTCTCTTGAATGCATTCAGAGAATTGGCCTCCACTGCCTTATGAGGCAGAGAATTCCACAGATTCACAACTCTCTGACTGAAAAAGTTTTTCCTCATCTCAGTTCTAAATGGCCTACCCCTTATTCGTAAACTGTGGCCCCTTGTTCTGGACTCCCGCAACATTGGGAACATGTTTCCTGCCTCTAACGTGTCCAACACTTTAATAATCTTATACGTTTCGATAAGATCTCCTCTCATCCTTCTAAATTCCAGTGTATACAAGCCTAGTCGCTCCAGTCTTTCAACAAGTAATCACTTCTGGTCTTTTCTCGGTTGGTTAGCACGCAACAAAAGCTTCTCACGTTCCCATACCCTTGCTCGCAATATGCAAGCCTTTTGACCCCCCCCCCCCGCGTACTGAATCCCAGGCAACTTGCAAAAAACACTCGTTGACTCTCTCCCTGTTCGCTCCATTCCCGGGGAAATGTAAAGTTATGCAAATATTTTGTAAATGTTATAACGAGCTCCTTTTAATCCTTTCAGTCCTTGTCTCGGATGCCTGGAGAGAGACATCAATCCTGTCGGATGCAGCCGCGCTCCACAACACAGCTGGGGTCTGCCTGTAATGTCCACCGGTATAATGGGCTCTGGTTTATCATTGTGGAATAGGTGCAGTGCATTTCCATTTTCACCAACAGCGCGCCTAATCCTCGAAACGAAAACATGCCGAGCTAATGTAACTTGTTAAATTCGCAGTGAACGCCTAGTAAGGTTTGTATAATCACAGAGTCAGCCCTTCAAGCCCACTTCACCGTTCAATCGCCGCTGATCTCTCCCTCCCTCTCCCTTTCAACCCCATTCTCCTGCCTTCTCCCCATAACCCCTGACACCTGTAGTAATCAAGAATCTATCTATCGACCCGAAACGTCAGCTATGCTGTTTCTCCAGAGATGCTCTGCGGAATTCTCTGCCACAGAAGGCGGTGGAGGCCAGTTCACTGGATGAATTTAAAAGAGAGTTAGATGGAGCTCTAGGGGCCAGTGGAATCAAGGGATGTGGGGAGAAGGCAGGCACAGGTTATTGATTAGAAACATAGAAACATAGAAAGTAGGTGCAGGAGTAGGCCATTCGGCCCTTCGAGCCTGCACCGCCATTCAATATGGTCATAGCTGATCATCCAACTCAGTATCCCGTACCTGCCTTCTCTCCATACCCCCTGATCCATTTAGCCACAAGGCCCACATCTAACTCCATCTTAAATATAGCCAATGAACTGGCCTCGACTACCTTCTGTGGCAGAGAATTCCACAGATTCTCCACTCTCTGTGTGAAAAAAAACATTCTCATCTCGGTCCTAAAAGACTTCCCCCTTATCCTTAAACTGTGACCCCTTGTTCTTGACTTCCCCAACATCGGGAACAATCTTCCTGCATCTAGCCTGTCCAACCCCTTAAGAATTTTGTACGTTTCTATAAGATCCACCCTCAATCTTCTAAATTCCAGCGAGTACAAGCCGAGTTTATCCAGTCTTTCTTCATATGAAAGTCCTGCCACCCCAGGAATCAATCTGGTGAACCTTCTCTGTTCTCCCTCTATGGCAAGAATGTCTTTCCTCAGATTAGGAGACCAAAACTGTACACAAAACTGATTGTGGATGATCAGCCATGATCACAATGAATGTCGGTGCTGGCTCGAAGGGCCAAATGACCTCCTCCTGCACCTGTTTTCTACGTTTCTATGTTTCTATGCTGTCTGACCCGCTGAGTTACTCCAGCTTTTTTTTTGTCCATCTAAGAACCTATCTACCTCTGCCTTAAAAATATCAATTGACTTGGCCTCCACAGCCGTCTGTGGCAATGAATTCCACAGATTCACCACCCTCTGACTGAAGAAATTCCTCCTCGTCTCCTTCCTAAAAGAACGTCCTTTTATTCTGAGGCTGTGCCCTCTGGTCCTCGACTCTCCCATCGGTGGGAACATCCTCTCCACATCCACTCTCTCCAGGCATCAACCTGCTGTTTGCATTTGTCATTGTCGAGCTTGTTGTTCTGTCACTGTCATGTACGCAGCGGACCAGAGATATCATTGCACCTTGGTGGATGTGATAGTAAACTAATCTGAATCTGGATCTCCTGTAAGTTGCCGCGGGAGGCTGTTTTGCAGAGAGGGTGCGCATGAAGCAACGTAAATGGCAGCCTTCCCTCCTCCCATGTAGCAACGTTTCCCAAGGCGATTCACGGCATTGCAAACGGACAAGGTTCGGCAAAAATTGTCACCATCCACAGCAGGATCTTGGTCGGTCCTGAGGAATGGCTGATGGAATTTAAGACAGAGAAACGTGAGGTGTTGCATTTTGGAAAGCTCTAACATGTGCGGGACCTACACCGTGCATGGTAGGGCTCTGGGGATTGTTGTAGAGCAGAGGGATCTAGGCGCACAGGTACATAGTTCATTCAATGTGGTACCATAGGCACTTAGGGAGGTCAAACATTGGCCTTCATCGGTATGGAGGTTGGGAGGTCATGTTGCGGTTGTACGAGACATTGGTGAGGCCTCATTTAGAGTATTGTGTTCAGTTCTGGGCACCGTGTTATAGCAAAGATATTTTCAAGCAGAAAGGGCGCTGAGAATTGACGAGGATGTTGCCAGGACCCGAGGGTGTGAGCTATAGGGAGAGGTTGACAAGGCTCTGTCTCCATTTCTTGGAGCGCAGCAGGATGAGGGGCGATCTTATAGAGGCATATAAAATCATGAGAGGAATAGATCGGGTAGATGCACAGAGTCTCTTGCCCAGAGTAGGGGAATCGAGATCCAGAGGACTTAGGTTTAAGGTGAAGGGGGAAAGTTTTAATAGGAACCTGAGGGGTAACATTTTCACACAAAGGGTGGTCTTCTTCTTATCGAGTCCACATCACAAGATGAGAAATTGTTAGCCAGAGCTGAACACACTTCTCGGCATCTGCATGCAATGGCATCTTCCGCTTCTTATGCTTCTTGTGCTTCGTGGTGGAAAGATTGGTGGACACAGGGCCGTGAGGTGAACGCACTCCCCTTCACCCCACAATGGGCGGTGGGTGTATGGAACGAGCTATCAGAGGAGGTGGTTGAGGCTGGGACTATTGCGACATTTAAGAAACACTTAGACAGGTACATGGATAGGACAGGTTTAGAGGGAATATGGGCCAAATTTATGACTCTGTTAACTCAGCAGGTTGGAATCCATGACGTTGAACTCAATTTAGACTTTAGACTTTAGAGATACTTCACTGAAATAGGCCCTTCATCCTCCCGAGTCCACGCCAACCAGCGATCCCCGCACACTAACGCTATCCTACACACTGGGGACAATTTACAATTCTACCAAAGTCAATTAACCTACAAACCTCTACATCTACGTTTCTATGTTTTTGGACTGTGGGAGGAAACCGGAGCACCCGGAGAAATCCCACGCAGGTCACGGGGAGAACGTACAGACAGCACCCACAGTCAGGATGGAACCCGGGTCTCCGGCACTGTGAGGCAGCAACTCTACCGCTGCGCCACCGTGCCGCACCTCAATGAATATATCAATTAATTTTTTTTAGGAGTTACTGTAGCTGTAGATGAACCATAGGGAAAGTTTAATGAGAAAACCAGCTCAGGAAGACGGAATAGTTGAACTGATTGAATAATAAACCTTTAAGCCTTCACATTATGTTCTCAATCTCATCACTTTTCACACCTGATTAGTGTCCACCAGCACAAACCTTGCATGCATATCGCCACCTGTCCTTTAACCATCTCTGCTAAAACCCCTGCAACATGATACATCCACCCCCAGTCATTCCAGTAAAGCCTCCCACCCCCCCCCTCCCATTCCCACACTGATCTTGTGTAGGAAGCAACTGCAGATGCTGGTTTACATCGAAGATAGTCACAAAAAGCTGGAGTAACTCAGCGGGACAGGCAGCATCTCTGGAGAGAAGGAATGGGTGACGGTTCGGGTCGAGACCCTTCTTCAGAATCTGTAAACAATATAATAAATGAAAGAAAGAAAACAAATGGTGTGTGTGTCTTACATACAAATATATATATATATATATATATATGTGTGTACACACACACATATATACGCACAAGCACACACGCACACGCACACACACACATATATAGTCTGAAGAAGGGTCTCGACCCGAAACGTCACCCATTCCTTCTCTCCTGAGATGCTGCCTGACCTGCTGAGTTACTCCAGCATTTTACTCCATATATATATTTGTATGTAAGAAAATAACTGCAGAAGCTGGTACAAATCGAAGGTATTTACTTGAAGCTTATACACACATACTTATACACATAAAACAAACAAACAATCAATAATATCATATCATATCATATATATACAGCCGGAAACAGGCCTTTTCGGCCCTCCAAGTGCGTGCCGCCCAGCGATCCCCGCACATTTTGGAGTTTATTTGTAGGTTGTAATGTTTAATAGCCTGCTGACTGCAGGGAAGAAGCTTGTCCTGAATCTGGACGAGGTCAGGATCGAACCCAGGTCTCTAGAGCGGTGGAGCTGTGAGGCGGCAACTCTACCAGCTGTGCCACTGTGTTGTCCAGAAATCAGGAGACAGATTGGAGAGAGAATTGTTTCATCAGTCAGATTGTGGTAGTGACCTGGAACTCACTCCTGGAAAGGGTAGTGGGATGAAGGGCACGTCTGGAGCCATGACGGGCAAGCTTAGGGACAGGACGCTGGGAGGTTGGATTGGGCCATCTCAATGTTGGCCAGCATGGGGCATGATGGGCCAAATGTCCTCTTTCTGTGTTGTACACTTTGATTGACTTTAGATTTCAGAGAAGGAGCGTGGAAACAGGCCCTTTGGCCCACCGAGTCAATAGACAATAGACAATAGACAACAGGTACAGGAGTGGGCCATTCAGCCCTTCGAGCCAGCACCATCAGCGCCAACCAGCGACCCCCCCCCCCCCCCCGTACACTAACACTATCCTACATATTAGGGACCATTTACAATTATACAAAGCCAATCAACCTACAAACCTGTACGTCTTTGGAGTGTGGGAGGAAACCGAAGATCTCGGGGAAAACCCACGCAGGTCGCGGGGAGAAGGTACAAACTCCGTGGTCGGGATGGAACCCGGGTGTCTGGCGCTGTGAGACAATAGACAATAGACAATATGTGCAGGAGGAGGCCATTCGGCCCTTCGAGCCCGCACCGCCATTCAATGTGATCATAGCTGATCATTCTCAATCAGTACCCCGTTCCTGCCTTCTCCCCATACCCCCTGACTCCGCTATCCTTAAGAGCTCTATCTAGCTCTCTCTTGAATGCATTCAGAGAATTGGCCTCCACTGCCTTCTGAGGCAGAGAATTCCACAGATTCACAACTCTCTGACTGAAAAAGTTTTTCCTCATCTCAGTTCTAAATGGCCGACCCCTTATTCTTAAACTGTGGCCCCTGGTCTGGACTCCCCCAACATTGGGAACATGTTTCCTGCCTCTAACGTGTCCGATCCCTTAATAATCTTATACGTTTCGAGGCAGCCACCTCATCAATGATCCCCTCATTGATTGCACGATTCTACGCCAGGTCGTCGTCGCTGCAAATAGGGACGGTCTTCACCTTCACTTTCAGACCTGACATCGACAACACTCGAGCTGCCCGCTCTCCTGATCGCACCGACCCAGAGCCCTTGGTAAACGCAGCAAGCACGCAGAGTATATCCTCCAAGCGGTTTCCAGTGGGAACCGAGGCACCAGCTGCTGCAAGCGTCGTCTGGCTCAGATGCGACGGAGTTAAGTTTAAATATCCATTGCAACAGCTGCTCAATCGTAGGGCCATTTCCCCAGATCACGTTCCTGAGCCCACGACTAGCTTCTGCTGCACAATTTCAGAGAGCCCTCATTAATATCTCCCGTGAACACTGAATGCATCAAAGGGAGACACAAAACGCTGGAGTAACTCAGCGGGACGGGCAGCATCTCCGGAGAGAAGGCAAGGGCGACATTTCTGGTCGAGACCCTTCTTCAGAACGTCACCCATTCCTTCTCTCCAGAGATGCTGCCTGTCCCGCTGAGTTACTCGGGCATTATTGTGTCTACTTATTTTGTGTCTACTTCTCTTGTTGTTGGACTGTGGGTAATCTTTCATTTCACTGCACATTTATGTGTATGTGACCAATAAATAAACTTGACTATTGACTATTGACTATCTTCGATCTAAAGCAGCACCTGCAGTTCTTTCCTACATGTTGAATGCACTAATGCAGACCCACTCCATCCAACGATGACTCCAGCCGCCTCCAGGCTTCTACTCATCACCGCGACACGGTGGCGCAGCGGTAGAGTCGCTGCCTCACGGCGCCAGACACCCGGGTTCGATACTGACCACGGGCGCTGTCTGTACGGAGTTTGCACGTTCTTCCCGTGACCTGCGTGGGTTTTTTCCGGTTTCCTCCCACATTCCAAAGACTTGCAGGTTTGTAGTTTAAATGGCTCAGGTTAGGCAAGAGGTACAGAAGTGTGAAAACGCACACCTCCAGATTCAGGGACAGTTTCTTCCCAGCTGTTGTCAGGCAACTGAACCGTCCTACCACAACCAGAGAGTGGCCATGAACTACTATCCACCTCATTGGTGACCCTCGGACTATCTTTAATCGGACTTTACTGGACTTTATCTCGCACTAAACATTATTCCCTTTATCCTGTATCTCCACACTGTGGATGGACTGATGGTAATCAAGTATAGTCTCTTCACTGACTGGATAGCACGCTAGAAAAAGCTTTTCACTGTACCTCGATACACACAACAATAATAATCTAAAGTAAAAACGAAACTAAAACTGACTAATAAACCAGACTGGTGGCCAGAATAGACATGCAGGTGCAATCTTCTGTACTCTGATTGATAGAAGGTTAAAAATTCCATTGAGAGTGGCACGGTGGCGCAGCGGTAGAGTTGCTGCCTCACAGCGCCAGGGACCCGGGTTGGATCCTGATCTCGAGTACTGTCTGTGTGGAGTTTGCACGTTCTCCCCGTGACCGCGTGGGTTTCCTCCAGAAACCCTTTGGCTTTCAACGGCATCACAAACGTTTACTTCAGTTTAGTTTAGAGATACAAAGCGGAAACGGTAGCGCAGCGGTAGAGTTGCTGCTTTACAGCGAATGCAGCGCCGGAGACTCAGTTTCGATCCTGACTACGGGTGCTGTACTGTAAGGAGTTTGTACGTTCTCCCCGTGACCTGCGTGGGTTTTCTCCGAGATCTTCGGTTTCCTCCCACACTCCAAAGACGTGCAGGTATGTAGGTTAATTTGACTGGGTAAATGTAAAAATTGTCCCTAGTGTGTGTAGGATAGTGTTAGTGTGCGGGGATCGCTGGGCGGTGCGGACTTGGTGGGCCGAAAAGGCCTGTTTCCGCGCTGTATCTGAAATATGAAAGAAAAAAATACGGAAACAGCCCACTTTCGGCCCACCGGGTCCGCACCGACCAGCGATCCCCGCACATTAACACTATCCTACCCCCACTAGGGAAAACTTTTACTTTTACCAAGCCAATTAACCTACAAACCTGTGCGTCTTTGGAGTGTGGGAGGAAACCAAAGATCCCGGAGAAAACCCACGCAGGTCACGGAGAGAACGTACAAACTCCATACAGACGGCGCCTGGAGTCGGGATGGAACCCGGGTGCATTCGCTGTGAGGCAGCAACTCTACCGCCACGCCACCGTGCCGCCCACAAAGGTGTACGTGTTTTGTAGGTGAATCGGCCCTCTGTAATACGCGTCTCACGTGTCGGGAGTGGATGAGAAAGTGGATTAATATAGAACTAGTGCATACAGGTGAAGGGTCTCAACTCAAACATCACCTATCCTTGTTCTTCCAGGGGCGTTACAGTGGCCCAGTGGTAGAGCTGCTGCCTCACAGCACCAGGGACCCGGGTTCGATCCCGACCACAGGAGCTGTCAGTGCGGAGTTTGCACTTTTTCCCCGTGACCGAGTAGGCTTTCTCCGGGTGCTCTGGTTTTCCCCAACACTCTAAAGACGTACAGTGCAGGTTTGTAGGTATGAAGAAGGGTGTCGACCCGAAACGTCACCTATTCCTTTTCTCCAGAGACGCTGCCTGTCCCGCTGAGTTACGCCAGCATTTTGCGCTTATCTTCGGTTTAAACCAGCATCTGCAGTTCCTTCCTGCACACAACAACATTAAACAGATTGATTATAAACACTGCCTTGATTCTGGAAAGGGCAGGCAGTGAACATTTCCTGGCCGTCAATGTTTAGCAAATAACCAAACACCAATTCAACGAGGTCATTCGTATTTATATGGAAAAGATACGGAATTCGGTGTCAAAACTAACATATGTTCGGAAAGTCTAAATGTAAATTTGATTAACAGATATGATGTATAACATATGTCGCCCAACGGGATACTGTAGATTTAATTCATAAAAGTAAATCAAAAAATTACAGCACAGCTGTGGCCTGGAATATTTGAATTCAACAGGTCCTTCAGCCCATTGAGTCCATGCTGACCATCTACGTCAATAAGACCAAACGCAGACTGGGCGATGGTTTCGAGGAACACCTTCGCTCAGCCCACGTGAACCAACCTGATCTCCCGGTTGCCAAACACTTTAATTCTCCTTCCCATTCCCACACTTGACCTTTCTGTCCTGGGTCTTCTCCACTGTCAGAGTGAGGCCAAACGCAAATTGGAGGAACAGCACCTCATATTTCGCTTGGGCAGCTTACAGCCCAGTGGTATGAACATTGATTTCTCCAACTTCAAGTAATTCCCTGCATTCCCTCATCCCTCCCCCGGCCCAAGTTACACCAGCCTCTCATTTTCAACTAGCATTCAGCCTTTAACAATTTCCTTTATCATCGTTATTTTTTGCACATCTTTCTTTCATTTATAGACAATAGACAATAGGTGCAGGTGGAGGCCATTCGGCCCTTTGAGCCAGCACCACCATTCAATGTGATCATGGCTGATCATTCTCAATCAGTACCCCGTTCCTGCCTTCTCCCCATACCCCCTGACTCCGCTATCCTTAAGAGCTCTATCTAGCTCTCTCTTGAATGCATTCAGAGAATTGGCCTCCACTGCCTTCTAAGGCAGAGAATTCCACAGATTCACAACTCTCTGACTGAAAAGATTTTTCCTCATCTCAGTTCTAAATGGCCTACCCCTTATTCTTAAGCTGTGGCCCCTTGTTCTGGACTCCCCATAACATTGGGAACATGTTTCCTGCCTCTAACGTGCCCAACCCCTTAATAATCTTATATGTTTCGATAAGATCTCCTCTCATCCTTCTAAATTCCAGTGTATACAAGCCTAGTCGCTCCAGTCTTTCAACATATGATAGTCCCGCCATTCCGGGAATTAGCCTAGTAAACCTACGCTGCACGCCCTCAATAGCAAGAATATCCTTCCTCATATTTGGAGACCAAAACTGCACACAGTACTCCAGGTGCGGTCTCACTAGGGCCCTGTACAACTGCACACAGTACTCCAGGTGCGGTCTCACTAGGGCCCTGTACAACTGCACACAGTACTCCAGGTGCGGTCTCACTAGGGCACTGTACAACTGCACACAGTACTCCAGGTGCGGTCTCACTAGGGCCCTGTACAACTGCACACAGTACTCCAGGTGCGGTCTCACTAGGGCCCTGTACAACTGCACACAGTACTCCAGGTGCGGTCTCACTAGGGCCCTGTACAACTGCATTTGTTCTCTATCTCTCCACATCACCGTCTATATCTCTCGTTTCCCTTTCCCAGACTCTCCAGTCTGAAGAAGGGTCTCGCCCCAAAAGTCACCCATTCCTTCTCTCCAGAGATGCTGCCCGTCCTGCTGAGTTACTCCAGCATTTTGTGTCTATCTTCGATTTAAACCAGCATCTGTAGTTCTTTCCTACTTCAATGGTTCAATGGTTCCATACTGTCAAGTATGCACAGCACAGTGAAATTATTTTGCACAACTAGGGTTGCCAACCGTCCTGTATTAGCCGGGACATCCCGTATTTTGGACCGCCCATGTCCCGTATTTAGTAGGGTTTGCCAACTTCCTCACTCCCAAATAAGGGATAAAGGGTGACGTCACCGCCCCGCGCCCCACGTGACCTCACCCAGCCAGTGACCATGGGCTCCCGCTCTACCAATGGCGGCCACCCGGGCCGGGAGGCGGGTTGCTACGAAAGCTCCGTTAGGCGGCGCCCGGGCCTACACTGTCCGGGACTACAGTGGCTCCTGGCCTAAAGTGTCCGGGCCTACAGTGCCTGGGCCTACAATGTCCGGGCCTACAGCGGCTCCCGGGCTAAAGTGTCTGGCCATACAATGTCCGGGCCTACAGTGTCCGAGCATACAGTGTCCGGGCCTACAGTGTCATATCATATCATATATATACAGCCGGAAACAGGCCTTTTCGGCCCACCAAGTCCGTGCCGCCCAGTGATCCCCGTACATTAACACTATCCTACACCCACTAGGGACAATTTTTACATTTTACCCAGCCAATTAACCTACATACCTGTACGTCTTTGGAGTGTGGGAGGAAACCGAAGATATCGGAGAAAACCCACGCAGGTCACGGGGAGAACGTACAAACTCCTTACAGTGCAGCACCCGTAGTCAGGATCGAACCTGAGTCTCCGGCGCTGCATTCGCTGTAAAGCAGCAACTCTACCGCTGCGCTACCGTGCAGCCCGTGTCCGGGCGTACAGTGTCCAGGCCTACAGTGTCTGGGCCTACAGTGTCTGAGCCTACAGTGTCCGGGCCTACAGCACCCTCCGGGCCTAATACTGGACAACGGCGGTCCCGTACAGGACAAACCAATTTAGCCCAAAATACGGTTTGTCCCGGCTAATACGGGACAGTTGGAAACCCTACCGACGTCTTATACAACTGCAACACGACCTCTCAACTTCTATACTCAATACTCTGACTGACGAAGGCCAAGGTGATGGCACTGGCCGTGGGCCAGTTGTGGTGGTGGGTGAACCGCAGTGGGTCAAGGCCACTGGGTAGACTGGATTTGATGCTTTCCATAACTAGCCTCTCAATAGATTTCATGATGGTGGATGCCAAGGCCACTGGAAGATAGTCATTCTGGCATAAGGTCTTGCTTTTTCTTTGGCACTGATATGATGGTGTAAAATGAAAACTAAGGCAAATAGCAGACGATAGTTTTAGTTTAGTTGTAGAGATACAGCACGGAAACAGCCCCTACCCCGGCCCACTGTGTCCGCGCCGATCAGCGATCCCCGCACACTAACACTATCTTCATTCTCCTGCGCTCCAAGAAATAGAGTCCTAGCAGAGGGACTCCTAGGCTATCCTACACACACTAGGGACAATTTCACATTCATACCAAGCCAATTAACCCACAAACCTGCACGTCTGGAGTGGGGGTCCAGTGAGGGAGTGGGGGAGAAAATCGAAGATCTCGGAGAAAACCCATGCAGTTCACGGGGAGAACGTGCAAACTCCGTACAGACAGCACCCGTAGTCAGGATGGAACCCGGGTCCCTGGCGCTGTGAGGCAGCAACTCTACCGCTGCGCCACCGTGCCGTCCTACATGCTTGTAGAATTGTGACTTACCTATTGAAGGGAGAGTTTTCCTTCTGTGCTTGGCTAGATCTAAGATTGGTTTTACATATTCAGTGGAGGTTTTGTGGTAAATCTAAGCTGTCAGTCCTACTGAAGCAATTCGCTGTGTGTCCGTAAGCATGATGTTATCAGTGAATAAGATTAATGGAAATGTCAGATTAGAGATGAAACTCTCGGCAGCAAGTCTTCCTTTTTATATGAAATGTGAAGTTAAGAAGTCTCGTGGTTATCGCATTGGCAAACTCATCGAGAAGCTAGCGGCACGGTGGCTCTGCGGTAGAGTTGCTGCCTCACAGCGCCAGAGACCCAGGTTCGATCCCGACCACGGGTGCTGTCTGCACGGAGTTTGTACGTTCTCCCCGTGACCTGCGTGGGTTTTCTCCGGGTGCACCGGTTTCCTCCCGCACTCCAAAGCCGAACGGGTTTGTAGGTTAATTTGCTCGGTAAATATTGTAAGTTGTTCCTAGTGCGTGTAGGATAGTCCTAGTGTACACGGATCGATGGTCGGCGTGGACTCGGTGGGCCGAAGGGCCTGTTTACGCACCTTGGGTGTGCAAGAAAATAATTTCAAATGTGAAATAAAGTATTCATCCATTCATTCATTCATCATTCATTCATTCATTCATTCATTCATTCATTCATTTATTCAGTGGGTAAGAGAGGAGAATGCTTTGGTCTTGTTTTGGTTTATTCATGGTTACGTGTACAGAGACAATAGACAATAGACAATAGGTACTGGAGGAGGCCATTCGGCCCTTCGTGAAATGCTTGTTCTGCATGTCACCCAGTCACGTCACATCTTCTGAACCAGCACGCAGAGAGTCGCCCAGTGTCGGCCATGTCTCGCAACTTCCAAGTCTCTGAAAGGACTGATCTTGGCCCAAGGAGATGAGCAACTTGTCATCTCCACACGGGAAGGCATAGTGTCTGGAGGCACTGCATGCTTTGGTTTAGTTTAGTTTAGTTTAGAGACACAGCGTGGAAACAGGCCCACCGAGTCCGCACCAACCAGCGATCCCCGCACATTAACGCCACCCTACACACGCACTAGGGACAATTTACATGAATACCAAGCCAATTAACCTACAAACCCGCACGTCTTTGGAGTGTGGGAGGAAACTGAAGATCTCGGAGAAAACCCACGCGGGTCACGGGGAGGTCTTATGGCCTTCCGGTCCTCTGATCTGCACTGAGCCCACAGCTCAGGAACAGGCCCACACTGTCCTTTATGATCCACTACAGTATCCTTCGAGCCCAGTTTGGTCCACCAGTTATGGGCGGCACGGTGGCACAGCGGTAGAGTTGCTGCCTTACAGCGAATGCAGCGCCGGAGACTCAGGTTCGATCCTGACTACGGGCGCCGTCTGTACGGAGTTTGTACATTCCCCCCGTGACCTGCATGGGTTTTCTCCGAGATCTTCGGTTTCCTCCCACACTCCAAAGACGTACAGGTTTGTAGGTTAATTGGCTGGGCAAATGTAAAAATTGTCCCTAGTGTGTGTAGGATAGTGTTAATGTGTGGGGATCGCTGGGCGGCGCGGACTCGGTGGGCCGAAAGGCCTGTTTCTGTGCAGTATCTCTAAAGCTAAAAAATCTAAAATCTAAAATCTCACAGAGCTGCCTGTACGGAGTTTGCACATTCTCCCCGTGGCCCGCGAGAATTGGCCTCCACTGCCCTCTGAGGCAGAGAATTCCACAGATTCACAACTCTCTGACTAGAAAAGTTTTTCCTCATCTCTGTTCTAAATGGCCTACCCCTTATTCTTAAACTGTGGTCCCTGGTTCTGGACTCCCCCAACATTGGGAACATGTTTCCTGCCTCTAACGTGTCCAACCCCTTAATAATCTTATACGTTTCGATAAGATCCCCTCTCATCCTTCTAAATTCCAGTGTATACAAGCCTAGTCGCTCCAGTCTTTCAACATATGACAGTCCCGCCATTCCGGGAATTAACCTAGTGTGACGTGTAGTGTGGCCTTTAAGAATGGGTAAGGAGTGTTGTGATGACTTAATTGCTGGTGAACCTGGTCCACCTGCCCAGGCCGAGAAGGTCTTGAGAGATGACGTTTAATTTCTCCAATTGGTTTCCCGCTTGTCTCTGTCTCTGTTTATATGACACCAGCTCCATATTAAAAACATCAGAGCTGCCACTTCTGACAGGACATGTGTTGTCAGTGCAGCACTGAAGACTAGCTCTGCATTATTTATCCGCATTTCAGTGTAGAGGTAAAAGGCGCAGCCGACAGGGCAGGATCTGTGTGTTCCCGTACACACTCTGTGCGTTCATCTGCTCTGAACACAGAACAGTACAGCACAGGACCAGGTCCTTTAGCCCACAATGTCCGTGCCGAACACAATGCCAAGTTACACCAGTGACCCTTTTCCTGCATGTGATCCATGTTCAGGTTAGTTTAGTTCAGAGACACAGAGCGGAATGTGGCCCTTCGGCCCGCCGAGTCCGCGCCGCCCAGCGATCCCCGCACACTGACACTACCCTACACACACTAGGGACAATTTTTACCTAAGCCAATTATCCTACAAAAACTTGCACGTCTTCTCCCCAGAGATGCTGCCTGTCCCGCTGAGTTGTTCCAGCATTTTGTGTCTACCTTCGATTTAAACCGGCACCTGCAGTTTTCTTTCCTACGATTCAGGATCATGGATTACATAAAATATCTTGTTTTTACAACATGTTAGTTCAAATTTCTTTTGAGTTAATGGCAGATGAATGAAGCATATCTGCGCTGCGCAGGAAAACCAAATTAGACTATTTGCAGCAAGTGGAACACTTTCTCTGGGATGGCAGGACTTTCATATGAAGAAAGACTGGATAGACTAGGCTTGTACTCGCTGGAATTTAGAAGATTGAGGGGGGATCTTATAGAAACATATAAAATTCTTAAGGGGTTGGAGAGACTAGATGCGGGAAGATTGTTCCCGATGTTGGGGAAGTCCAGAACCAGGGGTCACAGCTTAAGGATAAGGGGGAAGTCTTTTAGGACTGAGATGAAAAAACATTTCTTCACACAGAGAGTGGTGAGTCTGTGGAATTCTCTGCCACAGAAGGTAGTTGAGGCCAGTTCATTGGCTATATTTAAGAGGGAGTTAGATGTGGCCCTTGTGGCTAAAGGGATCAGGGGGTATGGAGAGAAGGCAGGTACGGGATACTGAGCTGGATGATCAGCCATGATCATATTGAATGGCGGGGCAGGCTCGAAGGGCTGAATGGCCTACTCCTGCACCTATTTTCTATGTTTCTATGTTTCTCCCTCCACAAGCCTCTGATGGTAAGATTTTACAACCAGATAAAAGTTTACAATCAATTCAAGATCACGAATTGCATAAAATAAAGTGGTTTACAAGAGGTAATGAACACAGCGCGGAAACAGGATCCCCGGCCCACCGGGTCCGCGCCGACCAGCGATCCCCGCACACTAACACTATCCTACACACACTAGGGACAGTCTGAAGAAGGGTCTCGACCCGAAACGTCGCCCATTCCTTCTCTCCTGAGATGCTGCCTGACCTGCTGAGTTACTCCAGCATTTTGTGAATGAATACCTTCGATTTGTACCAGCATCTGCAGTTATTTTCTTATAGGGACAATGTACAATCTGTAAGGCAGCAACTCTACCGCTGAGCCACTGTGCCACCCTGAACTTCTGAGGGAGTAGAGGAGAGCAATGTTGCCTGATTTGGGGCAATGGTTTGCAAAAACATTCAATGAGCATCCATTGAGCTCAGATTTAGCCAGATTTAGGTGGCGCAGCGGTAGAGTTGCTGCCTCACGGCGCCAGAGATCCGGGTTCGATCCCGACCACGGGTGCTGCCTGTACGGAGTTTGCATGTTTTCCCCGTGACCCCGCGTGCATTTGCCCCCGAGAGCTCCGGTTTCCTCCCACGCTCCAAGGACGTGTAGGTTTGTAGGTTAATAGGCTTGATAAAGTTGTAAATTGTCTCTGTTGTACAGGATGGGGTTCGTGTGCGGGAATCAGTCTGAAGAAGGGTCCCGACCCGAAACGTCACCCATCTTTCTCCAGCCCAACGTTACTCCAGCACTTTGTATCTATCTTCATCGAAGGAATTTCAACTCTGTTGTGAGTTCGATTCATATCCTCAAACAAATCCAATGATATTGATACTCCTTGGAATATTGGCAGTTCGTTTCCTTTCTTCACCAAATGGCTTTTGGATAAGCACCTGGACAGGCAGGGAATGGAGGAACATGGGTTATGTGCGGGCAGATAAGAGTTGGGTATTGGCATCATGTATGGCAAAGACATTGTGGGCCGAAGGACCTGTTCTATGTTCTACGTGCATGGCATGTCTATCTCTGTTCACCACTCTCTGCAACAGAGCAGTCTAACCCTGCGTGATATTTGCCGACCAAGGTCCATTCAAGACAGCAAGAAATTGCAGAGAATTGTGGACGCAGCCCAAACCATCGCACAAGCCAACTTCCCTTTGATTGACTCCACCTACACCTCGCGCTGCCTCGGCAAGGCCAGCAGCATAATCAAGGACCAGTCCCACCCCGGTCACTCCCTCTTCTCCCCCATCCCAGCAGGCAAGAAGTACAGAAGTGTGAAAACGCACACCTCCAGATTCAGGGACAGTTTCTTCCCAGCTGTTATCAGGCAACTGAACCGTCCTCTCACCAATTAGAGAGTGGTCCTGATCTACCATAGAAACATAGAAAATAGGTGCAGGAGTAGGCCATTCGGCCCTTCGAGCCTGCACCGCCATTCAATATGATCATGGCTGATCATCCAGCTCAGTAACCTGTACCTGCCTTCTCTCCATACCCCCTGATCCCTTTAGCCACAAGGGCCACATCTAACTCCCTCTTAAATATAGCCAATGAACTGGCCTCAACTACCTTCTGTGGCAGAGAATTCCACAGACTCACCACTTTCTGTGTGAAGAAATGTTTTCTCATCTCGGTCCTAAAAGACTTCTCCCTTATCCTTAAGCTGTGACCCCTGGTTCTGGACTCCCCTAACATTGGGAACAATCTTCCCGCATCTAACCTCTCCAACAGATGAGTCCATCTAGCTGATTGGAGACCCTTGGGCTATCTTTAATCGGACTTTACGAGACTTTATCTTGCACTAAACGTAATTCCCTTTACGTGTAGGAAGGAACTGCAGATGCCGGTTTACACCATAGATTGACGCAAAGTGGTGGAGTAACTCAGCGGGACAGGCAGCATCTTTGGAGAAAAGGAATAGGTGACGTTTCGGATTGAGACCCTGTTTCGGGCATTTCTCCAGAGTTATTCCCTTTATCCTGCATCTGTACACTGTGGACGGCTCGATTGTAATCACGTGTAGTCTTTTCCGCTGGACCGGATAGCAGGCAACAAAAAAGCTTTTCACTGTACCTCGGTACACGTAACAACAAACTAAACAATGCGAAACTAAAAAGCAGCCTTCACACAAACTGAAAATACTGCACTGCAGAAAGCAGAGCCTGTGAATACGTAAATAATTAACGGTCATGAATATTTACTAGTTAATGCGAAGAAGTACAATGGTTTGGGACAGAAGGAACATGTGCAAACGTCTCATTCATTCCCAGTGAAAGCAAAGCAGTCATTCATTTTGAAATGTTTTTGTCTGGAATACTCCACATTAATTTGGAGTTGAGTTTAGTTTAGTTTAGAGATAACAGGTCCCTTCGGCCCACCGAGTCCGTACCGACCAGTGATCCCCGCACACTAACACTATCCTACACACACTTGGGATGGTTTACATTTATACCAAACACAATAACCTACAAACCTGCACGTCTTTGGAGCGTGGGAGGGAACTGAAGATCTCGGAGAAAACCCACGCAGGTCACGGGGAGAACGTACAAACTGATCAGTTTGTAGGGCGGCACGGTGGCGCAGCGGTAGAGTTGCTGCCTTACAGCACTTTCAGCGCCAGAGACCCGGGTTCGATCCTGACCACGGGCGCTGTCTGTACGGGGTTTGTACGTTCTCCCCGTGGGTTTTCTCCGGTTTCCTCCCACACTCCAAAGACGTGCAGGTTTGTAGGTTAATTGGCTCGGTAAAATTGTAAACTGCCCCTAGTTTGTGTAGGATGGTGTTAGTGTGCGGGGATCGCTGGTCGGTGCGGACCCGGTGGGCCGAAGGGCCTGTTTCCGCACTGCATCTCTAAATCAAACTCCGTACAGACAGCACCCGCGGTCAGGATGGAACCCGGGTCTCTGGCGTTGTGAGGCAGCAACTCTACCGCTGCGCCACCGTGCCTGTTTCAGAGTTTCTTGCTGAAGTACAAGGCGCTGTTAATCATCTATTTGTAGCCGACTCGGGCTCCACATTCCCCCCCCCCCCTCCCTTCTGTGAAGGGTTTTATTGGGGTGCAAGTGAGGATACGGTTTCTCCGCTACTCTGTGACAGCAGGCGGGCATCCAGAGTATTGATTGGACTGCGAGATCCAATTACTCAAAGAAGCTTTTAATAACTTGCTGAATTTTCACTGTTGGTGGAAAGGACAGAAAACCTCACCAGCTATCGATCGGAAGAGGCATTTGTCAGAGATGCTGTGCAGGAATAGGAGGTGGTGTTGCTGCAGAGCACGGTCTGAGTTACTCAATGAGTGTGTCGGAGAGCAAAGAGACTATAATCACCTGTAATTTTTCTATTAGAAACTGATTGCTTGCAATGTAGTCTTTCACACGTAAAATTTGCTTTGTCCAGTCCCTTTCTGAGATGCAGATTAAAGCAAAGTACTGGCGGCAAACACAATTGTGTCTCATTTGCTGTTACTTGTGGATGAAAAATCTAATTCCGACAGTCTTTGCTCGATTCAAAAATCTATTATCTGCTTGACAATACTGGCTGAAAGGTGTTTAAATTGGAAGTCTGGTGTGAATTCATATTCATTCCCATTACAGGGTGTAGGAAAAAAAATGCAGATGCTGGTTAAAATCGAAGGTCGACACAAAATGCTGGAGTTACACAGCGGGACAGGCAGCATCTCCGGAGAGAAGGAATGGGTGACGTTTCGGGCCGAGACCCTTCTTCAGACTGATGTCCCTAATGTGTGGGATGGTGTTAGTGTGCGGGGATCGCTGGTCGGCGCGGACTCGGTGGGCCGAAGGGCCTGTTTCTGCGCTATATCTCTGAATTTAGTTTAGTTTAGAGATACAGCGCGGAAACAGGCCCTTTCTGCCCACCGCGTCCGCGCCGACCAGCGATCCCCGCACACTAACACTGTCCTACATATACTAGGGACAATTTTTACATTTACCAAGCCAATTAACCGACAAACCTGTACGTCTTTGGAGTGTGGGAGGAAACCGAAGATCTCGGAGAAAACCCACGCAGATCACGGGGAGAACATAGAAAACATAGAAAACATAGAAAATAGGTGTAGGAGTAGGCCATTCGGCCCTTCGAGCCTGCACCGCCATTCAATATGATCATGGCTGATCATCCAACACAGTATCCTGTACCTGCCTTCTCTCCATACCCCCTGATCCCTTTAGCCACAAGTGCCACATCTAACTCCCTCTTAAATATAGCCAATGAACTGGCCTCAACTACCTTCTGTGGCAGAGAATTCCACAGATTCACCACTCTCTGTGTGAAAAAAAACGTTCTCATCTCGATCCTAAAAGACTTCCCCCTTATCCTTAAACTGTGACCCCTTGTTCTGGACTTCCCCAACATCGGGAACAATCTTCCTGCATCTAGCCTGTCCAACCCCTTAAGAATTTTGTAAGTTTCTATAAGATCCCCCCTCAATCTTCTAAATTCCAGCGAGTATAAGCCCAGTCTATCCAGTCTTTCTTCATGTGAAAGTCCCGCCATCCCAGGGATCTATCTGGTGAACCTTCTCTGTACTCCCTCTAAGGCAAGAATGTCTTTCTTCAAGAACGTACAAACTCCGGGGCAGACAGCTCCCGTAGTCGGGATCGAACCCGGGCCTCCGGCGCTGCATTCGCTGTAATGCAGCAACTCTACCGCTGCGCCACCGTGCCGCTCCACGTTCTAAATTCTAAAGTCTAAAACCTTCTGCAACTATTTCACAAGTGGAAAAAGATTATATCGTCCGATAAAGCTTTGTAATGAGTATCTGGAGAATACATTAGATGTATTACAAGCACACTGCATCTCACCTAGAAATAAAACAGTTGAATGTCACCAGTTTTTCACAATCAGCCAGAAGAGAATCCTTTGACTCATTCTTAATGGAGCTAAAATTATCAGCATTTCACAGATTTAAAGGAATGCACTTTAGAAGTCAGATTACTTCTGAGCGTCTGATCTGAAGATAGGATTACTGTAGGAGGCAGAGTTAACCTTTGAACGGTGAGTTAGTTAGTTTAATTTATTGTCATGTGAAGTGAGGAACAGTGAAAAACTTTTTTATCGTCTGCTATCCAGCCTGTGAAATGGTCTGAAGAAGGGTCTTGACCTGAAACGTCACCTATCCATGTCCTCCAGAGATGCTGCCTGACCCACTGAGTTACTCCAGCACTTGGTGTCCTTTCCCACTTTTCCAATTTTCATAAAGGAACCCTCACCTCAAGGATCAGAGCATAGAACATAGAACAGCATTCTTAAGGGGTTGGACAGGCTAGATGCAGGAAGATTGTTCCCGATGTTGGGGAAGTCCAGAAAAAGGGGTCACAGTTTAAGGACAAGGGGGAAGTCTTTTAGGACCGAGATGAGAAAGTTTTTTTTCACACAGAAATCTGTGGAATTCTCTGCCACAGAGGGTAGTTGAGGCCAGTTCATTGGCTATATTTAAGAGGGAGTTAGATGTGGCCCTTGTGGCTAAAGGGATCAGGGGGTATGGAGAGAAGGCAGGTACAGGATACTGAGTTGGATGATCAGCCATGATCATATTGAATGGCGGTGCAGGCTCGAAGGGCTGAATGGCCTACTCCTGCACCTATTTTCTATGTTTCTATGTAACAGCAGAGGAACGATGCAGGAAAGAACTTCCAGATGCTGGTTTACACCGAAGATAGACACAAAATGCTGGAGTAACTCAGCGGGTCAGGCAGCATCCCTGGAGAGAAGGAATGGGTGACGTTTCGGGTCGGAACCTTTCTTCAGCTTCTATGAGCATAGGAACAGGCCATTCGGCCCACAATGTCTGTGCTGAACATGATTCCAAGTTAATCTCCTTTGCCTGCAAAAATTGGGCATTGCCTTTGAATTTCCTGATCCATTTTACTAATCCACTTTCAGCCTGACAGGGTATATTATTTAATGTGAATCAAAATTAACAAGTGTCATTCGGAATAGATCAATTATGAACTAAAGATGGTTGTCATGCAGGGTAAATTTAACCTGAACATTATTCTCATGGAGAATATTGAGAATATAGGTCATTTATCCTGTTTAAAGAGGATGTCACTCTCTCCATTTAGCTTTAAACACTGTTGAATAATCCCTCTTTAAATGTTAGAGCACTCTCCATTTCTCCTTGGATAATTAGCAAAGACTGAACGTGAATTACCTGTGACAATATGTTGGCTTATTATTTCGTGTCATCATCGCACAACTGTTTGCCAAGAGAGAGCACATTCTAGTGCCACGCCGTTGGTCTCTGCAAGATCCTTTACAGTGCGTGTGTCTGGCAGCATGTCACAAGTCTGGAGACACTAGACAATAGACAATAGGTGCAGGAGGAGGCCATTCGGCCCTTCGAGCCAGCACCGCCATTCAATGTGATCATGGCTGATCTTTCTCAATCAGTACCCCGTTCCTGCCTTCTCCCCATACCCCCTGACTCCGCTATCCTTAAGAGCTCTATCTAGCTCTCTCTTGAATGCATTCAGAGAATTGGCCTCCACTGCCTTCTGAGGCAGAGAGTTCCACAGATTCACAACTCTCTGACTGAAAAAGTTTTTGCTCATCTCAGTTCTAAATGGCCTACCCCTTATTCTTAAACTGTGGCCCCTTGTTCTGGACTCCCCCAACATTGGGAACATGTTTCCTGCCTCTAACGTGTCCAACCCCTTAATAATCTTATACGTTTCGATAAGATCTCCTCTCATCCTTCTAAATTCCAGTGTATACAAGCCTAGTCGCTCCAGTCTTTCAGCATATGATAGTCCCGCCATTCCGGGAATTAACCTGGACGTAGGAAGATAACTGCAGATGCTGGTACAAATCGAAGGCATCACAAAATGCTGGAGTAACTCAGCGGGTCAGGAGAGATGAAATCTCAGGAGAGAAGGAATGGATGACGTTTCGGTTCGAGGCCCTTCTTCAGACTGGTGTCGGGGGACAACTTGTACTGTACCTCACTCTACCAATATTCTTTGCTCCTGCATCTTGGATGAGCCAAGACAGCAGACTTTAATACCTGTCACTGGGACGGCAGTGACAGTTTGTATTTAATGGATCTGAACAAGTCTTGCAGCAACTGTTATTTACCAACCATCCAGTTAACTGTCGAAGTTCCCCCTTTTGAGCAATCTGTAAAATGACTACTGAGGAGATGTCAGGGGGAGACAAATAATCACTCACAGAGACGTCTGTGGTTACATTTCACGCGTCGCAAACCATTCGAGCCTTCAACTGCCGTAAGATGAAACATTACCCAAAAATAAAACAGCTTTGTTTGGTCGGATAGGTACACAGGTGCCGTGATAACTCGTGGTGGGAAGGAAGGAACTGCAGATGCTGGTTGTAACTCGGTGGGACAGGCAGCGTCTCTGGAGAGAGGGACCGGGTGACGTTACGGGTCGAGACCCTTCTTCAGACTGAGAGCCGGGGAGAGGGGAGTCACAGAGATAAGGAAGTGTCAGGTGTGAGAACGAGGCATCAAAGGGGATGCCGATCGTTCTCACACCTCACACTTCCTTATCTCTATGTCTTTCGGCAGCGGGTGGGTGAATCTGTGGAATTCATTGCCACAGAAGGCTGTGGAGGCCAAGTCAATGGATATTTCTAAGGCAGAGATAGATAGATTCTTGATTAGTGCGGGTGTCAGGGGCTATGGGGAGAAGGCAGGAGAATGGGGTTAGGAGGGAGAGATAGATCAGCCATGATTGAATGGCGGAGTGGATTTGATGGGCCGAATGGCCTAATTCTGCTCCTATCACAAATGAACGTAAACTTCTGAACTTACAGGAATGTCATGGAAGTAATTGCCTCAGTTCCAACGGTAACTAATTAATCCAGCAATTACAGTCTAGCACAGCAGAACCTAACCAGGTGGCTGGCTGCCAGGTACATAACTACCTGGGGATTCTGTGCTCTGTGTACTTAATGTCATTCAGTTTCCTTCAGATGACTGAGGCTTTGATATGAAGCTTTGACGTTTGGCTGCAATGCACACAGGCGTCTCTACTTCCTTACAAAGTACATCAATGCCTCTACTTCATGTTGATAAGGTCGTAGGCGATAGGAGCAGAATTAGGCCATTCGGCCCATCAAGTCTACTCCGCCATTTAATCATGGCTGATCTATCTTTCCCTCTCAACCCCATTCTCCTGCCTTCTCCTCATAACCCCTGACACCCGTACTTCCTGAGAAAGCACACCACTTCGTTTTTTGGTTACTGGTGTCATTCAAGTACAAGTTTTTTGGTAAGACAATAGACAATAGACAATAGACAATAGGTTCAGGAGGAGGCCATTCGGCCCTTCGGGCCAGCACCGCCATTCAATGTGATCATGGCTGATCATTCTCAATCAGTACCCCGTTCCTGCCTTCTCCCCATACCCCCTGGCACCACTATCCTTAAGAGCTCTATCCAGCTCTCTCTTGAATGCATTCAGAGAACTGGCCTCCACTGCCTTCTGAGGCAGAGAATTCCACAGATTCACAACTCTCTGACTGAAAAAGTTTTTCCTCATCTCAGTTCTAAATGGCCTACCCCTTATTCTTAAACTGTGGCCCCTGGTTCTGGACTCCCCCAACATTGGGAACATGTTTCCTGCCTCTAACGTGTCCAACCCCTTAATAATCGTATACGTTTCGATAAGATCCCCTCTCATCCTTCTAAAAATGGCTTTTGGAAAAAAATGTAAATTGACCCTAGTGTGTAGTGTATGGGTGTGGGCCGAAGGGCCTGTTTCCTCACTGTATCTAGAAACTGATCTAAATGAAACACTACACAGACAGGAAAGGTTTGGAGGGATATGGGCCAAACGCAGGCAAATGGGACTAGCTTAGATGGGGCGCATTGGTTGGGATAGAAAGGTTGGGCCGAAGGGCATGTTTCCGTGCTGTATGACCCTATAACGCTTGTTGTGAACGTGTGACAATTTCATAGCTCCATCGTCAGTATTACTCATTGTTTTTCTCTTTATGCCAAAATGACTTGGATTTAAATTTCCCATCTGCTGTTGGATTGAAACTCAAGTTTCCTTATTGCATGACTCTATAATTAATGGAAATCTGTCCCCTCATTGTAACTCAGTTTAGTTTAGTTTATTTTAGTTTATTGCCGCGTGTACCGAGGTACAGTGAAAAGCTTTGTGTTATGTGTGAACCAGTCAGTGGGAAAGACTGCACATGATTACATTCAAGCCATTTATAGTGCATAGATACAGGGTAAAGGGAATAACATTCAGTGCAAGATCAATTCCAGTAAAGTCCGATTGAAGATAGTCTGAGGGTATCTAATGAGGTTGATGTTACTGTTGGTCAGGACCACTCTCCAGTGGGTGATGGGATGGTTCAGTTGCCTGAAAACAGCTGGGAAGAGACTGTCAGAAAAAAACCCTGGGTAGATGCTGGGTAAAATCGAAGGTAGACACGCATGACTCAGCGGGTCAGGCAGCATCTCGGGAGAGAAGGAATGGGTGACGTTTCAGATCGAGACCCTTCTTCAGACTCGACGTTTCAGGTCGAGACCCTTCTTCAGAAGGAGGGTCTCGACCCGAAACGTCACCCATTCCTTCTCTCCCGAGATGCTGCCTGACCCGCTGAGTTACTCCAGCACTTTGTGTCTTACACCTGGGAAGAACCTGTCCCTGAATCTGGAGGTGCGCGTTTCCACACTTCTGTACCTCTTGCGTGGTGGGAGAGGGGAGAAGAGGGAGTGAGCAGGGTGAGACTGGTCCTTGATTTCCCCAGGGATCTGTGCCAGGATCTCCCTGTAAAACATATAAATGACTTGGCTGTAAATGTAGACAGGTTAGTTATTAAGTGTCTGGGGTGCTACTCATTCTTGATTCTGCTGGTTGCCATGCTATCACTATGTTCATTGGTACCTATGCTAACGGACTCCACCTCAAAGGTACAGGGCATGATGTCTCTTTTTAATTATTCTTTGAGCTGTCCTCTTCCTTCTGCCTAGCGTCAGATGTTCATAATTGATCGGGGCAGTATTAGGCCATTCGGCCCATCAGGTCCACTCCGCCATTCAATCATGGCTGATCTATCTTTCCCTCCCAACCCCATTCTCCTGCCTTCTCCCCATATCCGCTGACACCCGTACTAATCAAGAATCTATCTATCTCTGCCTTAAAAATATCCATTGACTTGGCCTCCGCAGCCTTCTGTGGCAATGAAGATTCACCACCCTCTGCCGAGAAGGGTCTGGAACCGAAACGTCGCCCATTCCTTCTCTCCAGAGATGCTGCCCGTCCCGCTGAGTTACTCCAACATTTTGTGTCTGCCTAAAGAAATTCCTCCTCATCTCCTTCCTAAAGGAACGTCCTTCGATTCTGAGGCCGTGCCCTCCGGTCCTGGACTCTCCCACCGGCAGAAACATCCTCTCCACATCCGCTCTATTCAGGCCTTTTGCTGTTGTTTTTGTACATGTGTTGAAAAAGTATTTCCTTTGCAGTAAGTCCCTGCAAAAGACGGCACTTTGCATCAGGTTTAGTCCCGTAATTGTTATCACAATGAGAGTCTACAATTGGAACATTTATTCCGCGCTGTGGGCACTATAAATCAACTATTGCGTTTAGCGATTGATTTTATGACACCACTCACTCCCACGGGTCTGAACAATTCGCCATGTGATTGAAATTTCTAGGCTTTTGCCTGAAACTTGGTAGCAATGTCCAGCCAATTAAAAACAAATGCAATTAGCCACTGTCCATTAGTAAGGTACTAACGTCATAAAGAGGTAAGGAAATCTACATTGCTTGCTATTCTGCTCTCTCTAAGTGTGGACATATTTCATCCTTGTGCTAACCTGGAGTTATTTCTGCGCATAATGTGTTTGATCATCGCACTCATTCCAAGGGGGAGTAGTTCAGCTTCATCTAGCCCACAGCCAACAACGGCCTGCTTCCTTCATCGTTATTTTTATGCATATCTTTCATTCATTTGTTCTCCATCTCTCCACATCACTGCCTATATCTCTCGTTTCCCTCTCCCCTGACTCTCAGTCTGAAGAGGGGTCTCAACCCGAACTTTTCTGAGATAGAAAAGATTTAGTGTGATTTTTTTTTTTTTAGAGATACAGGCCCTTCGGCCCACCGGGTCCGCGCCGCCCAGCGATCCCCGCACACTAACACTATCCTACACACACTAGGGACAATTTTTACATTTACCCAGTCAATTAACCTACAAACCTGTACGTCTTTGGATTGTGGGAGGAAACCGAAGATCTCGGAGAAAACCCATGCAGGTCACGGGGGGAACGTACAAACTCCGTACAGACGGCGCCCGTGGTCAGGATCGAACCTGAGTCTCCGGCGCTGCATTCGCTGTAAGGCAGCAACTCTACCGCTGCGTCACCGTGCCGGATAGCAACATAGAAACATAGAAAATAGGTGCAGGAGGAGGCCATTTGGCCCTTCGAGCCAGCACCGCCATTCTGAGGGGGAAACCTGTTCACTCAGAGCGTGGTGGGTAAATGGAATGAGTTGCCAGAGGAGGTAGATTGAGCTCTGGAGGCTAGTGGAATCAAGGTTTATGGGGATAAGGCAGGCATGGGTTACTGATTGTGGATGATCAGCCGTGATCACAATGAATGGCGGGGCTGGCTCGAAGGGCCAAATGGCCTCCTCCTGCACCTATTTTCTATGTTTCTATGTTTCTAGGAGGTAGCTGAGGTGGAAACTATAAGCTAATTAGAAGACATTTGGACAGGTACACGAATAGGAAAGGTTTAGGGGAATATGGGCCAAATGTGGGCATGTGGGACTAGTGTAGATGGGGCACCTTGGTCGGCATAGGCATGTTGGGCTGAAGGGCCTGTTTCTGTGCTGTTTGGCTCTATGAGGGTGGCGGGTGTATGGTACGAGCTGCCAGAGGAGGTAGTTGAGGCAGGGACTATCGCAACAAGTTAGACAGGTCCATGGATAGGACAGGTTTGGAGGGATATGGGCCAAACGCGGTAAGGTGAGACCATGGTAGCTGGGACATGTTGGTCGGTCTGGGCAAGTTGGGCCGAAGGGCCTCTTTCCACGCTGTATCACTCTATGACTCTGTGACTATCACTCTAATTGTGATATATACATTTTTTCAGAGGTATCACAAAATGCTGGAGTAACTCAGTGGGACAGGCAGCATCTCTGGAGAGAAGGAACGGGTGACGTTTTGGGTCGAGACCCTTCTTCAGACTGATGAAGGGTCTCAGTCTGAAGAAGGGTCTCGACCCGAAACGTCACCCATTCCTTCTCTCCGGAGATGCTGCTTGGCCCGTTGAGTTACTCCAGCTTTTTGCAATACCTTCGATTTGTACCAGCATCTGCAGTTATTTTCCTATACATTGTTTCTGAGGCTAATTTGAACATATCGATAAAGACAGCAAGGCATTTGGTTCCGTGGAAATTAATAATCACAGTGAAAGAGGAGTTTGAGAGCTCCTCTCAAGTTCTTTGGCAACATAATCTTCAAGTTTCCTGGCGTAAATATTACGAACAATCTGTCGTGGACCAAAAAACATTGAAGTGACAGCCAGGAAACCCAGAGTAGTTCAACACCAGGAGACTGAGGCTGCTCAGCCTGTCCCCACGTCCCTTATAAACCTCCGCAGATGCACCAACGAGCGCAAACCGCGGGGCTGGCTGCATCACAGCTTGGTTTGGGACCAGCCCTGCCCAAGTCCCGGGTTACAGAGTGTTATAGATGTACCCCTAGGGGTGCCAACCAAAGATACTGGAGGTGCAAGATGAACCACTCCATTGAAATTGCCTATACTGAACTGTAGTACGCAAAGGAGCGTAAAGTCCGCCATTTTAGTAGGCAAACCCCGCCATTTTAGTAGGCAAACCCCGCCATTTTAGTAGGCAAAACCCGCCGTTTGCTATGCCTCTTGCAGTGTAATCAGTGTTTTGGGGGAACAGTATGTGTAATGATACCATTAAAATGCAGAATATATCTCATCTATCAATTCACAGATTTTTGTTATTTTTCTTTTTAAATGTTTCTGCAAGTTTCTGCCTACTAAAATGGCGCCGTGACGTACTACGGTTTTTTGGGTCGAGTGGTCTATCTTGCTCCTCTAGTATCTTTGGTGCCAACTATCTCACTCCCAAATACGGGACAAGGGTGACGTTAACGCCCCGCGCCCCACGTGACCTCACCCAGCCAGCGGCCACCTGCTCCCGTTCCACCAATGGCGGCCGCTGTCAGCCGGGACGGTTTAGGCTAACGGAGTGTGTTCGCCTAACGAAAGTTGCGTAGCAACCCGCCTCCCGGCCCGGGGGCCTAATGCGGGACATGGGTGGTCCCGTACGCGACAAACCAATTTACTCCAAAATACGGGATGTTCCGCCTAATACGGGACAGTTGGCAACTCTATGTAGCCCAGTCCATCGCACACAGACCAGACTCGCCACCATCTCCCCTGTCTCTCAGTCTGAAGAAGGGCCTCGACCCGAAACATCACCCATTCCTTCTCTCCAGAGATGCTGCCTGACCCGCTGAGTTTAGTTTAGAGATGCAGCGTGGAAACAGATCCTTTGGCCCACCGAGTCTGCACCGACTAACAGTCACCCTGTACACTAACACTACCTTAGGCACACTAGAGACAATTTACAATTTAGTGGTCTATTCCCACCATTGACTCCGTCTACACTTCACGCTGCCTCGGGAAAGTCATAGAGTCATACATTGATACAGTGTGGAAACAGGCCCTTCGGCCCAACTCACCCACACCAGCCAACAATGTCCCAGCTACCCTAGTCCCACTTGTCTGCACTTGATCCATAACCCTCCAAACCTGTTCTCCAAAAATGGCCATTCGGCCCATTTTCTACTCCGTCATTCAATCATGGCTGATCTATCTCACTCTCCTAACCCCATTCTCCTGCCTTCTCCCCGTAACCTCCGATACCCGTACTAATCACAAACCTATCTATCTCTGCCTCAAAAATACCCACTGACTTGGCCTCCACAGCCTTCTGTGGCAATGAATTCCACAGATTCACCACCCTCTATTGACTAAATTTGACTAAAGAAAAATTCCTCCTCATCTCCTTCCTAAAGGAACGTCCTTTAATCCACAGGCTATGCCTCTGCTCCTAGACTCTCCCACTAATTTGATCATTAAAATGGTTGGAAAATGTTGATTCAAAGTTTCGCTTTGGCAACTGTCTGAGCATTAGCGCGTCCAAAGGGTTTGGAAATGGATCTAGACTTAGCAGAGCCAAGGTCATTACTTCACAATGGCTTCACGAGCCTCATGGGCACCCATGTTCAGAGATGGAAGCAGACAGCGAGCACTTTCTTCATCTCGCCATCTGCTTGCAAAGTTCATTTTAAATTCCCCTGGCCCTTCCGCGCATCGCCTTTCAGTCTCTGCCATCTTATCCAAAGTTAAATTTATTCTCACTGCTGGTTTGGCTGCACTAGGGAGCTCAACACTGAAGCATTCGGTGGTAAGAGGACTAGAATACAAAAACAGGAATGCGTGGTCGGGGCTTTATAAGGCACTGGTCAGACCGCATGTGGAGTATTATGAGCAGCATAGAGTGATGCAATGTGGAAACAGGCCCATCTGCCCAACTTGCCCACACCGGCCAACATGTCCCAGCTACACTCATCCCACCTGCCTGCACCTGGCCCATATCACTCCAAACCTCACCTGTCCATGTACCTGACTCAATGTTTCTTAAACGCCACTATCTGAGGAAGGATGTGTTGGCTCTGGAGAGGGTCCAGAGGAGGTTTACGAGAATGATCCCAGGAATGAGTGGGTTAACATATGATGAGCGTTTGTCGGCACTGGGCCTGTACTCGCTGGAGTTTAGAAGGATGAAGGAGGGGCTCATTGAAACGCACAGAATAGTGAAAGGCCCGGATAGAGTGGGTGTGGAGAGGATCTTCTTCTTGCATGTGAGGCAGCAGAAGTTATGAAGTTGCTTCTGCCTCTGCTGTCTCTGTTTGTTGTCGTTTGCCTGACTGAGGTCAGTTGGCGGGGCTCACCACGGGGAGGTCGACAACGTGAGCCCCTGGAGAGGGTGCTTCCACTAGTTGGAGAGTCTAGGGCCAGAGGCCACAACCTCAGAATAAAGGTACATACCTTTAGAACAGAGATGAGGAGGAATTTCTTTAGTCAGAGGGTGGTGAATCTGTGGAATTCATTGCCTCATATGGTCTATGTGCTGTGGTCCATGGTCTACATGCTACACCAGTTACTTCCCAGCTGTAATCAGGCAACTGAACCATCCTATCAACAACGAGAGAGGTACCGAGCTGTATTCCACCACATTGGAGACCATCTGACCATCTTTCATTGGACTTTATCTCGCACTAAACATTATTCCCTTTACATCATTATTCCCATTCCCTTATCATCTTTCCGCTGACTGGCTAGCACGCAACAAAAGCTTTTCGCTGTACCTCGGTACACGTGACAATAAACTCAACTGAACTAAAACGTTATCCCCTTTATCATGTAAGAAAATAACTGCAGATGCTGGTACAAATCGAAGGTATTTATTTCACAAAATGCTGGAGTAACTCAGCGGGTCAGGCAGCATCTCAGGAGAGAAGGAACGGGCGACGTTTCGGGTCGAGACCCTTCTTCAGACTGATGTCGGGGGGCGGGACAAAGGAAGGATATAGGTGGAGACGGGAAGATAGAGGGAGATCTGGGAAGGGGGAGGGGAAGAGAGGGACAGAGGAACTATCTAAAGTTGGAGAAGTCAATGTTCCCTTTATCATGTATCTGTACACTGTGGATGGCTCCATAGACAATAGACAATAGACAATAGACAATAGACAATAGACAATAGACAATAGGTGCAGGAATAGGCCATTCAGCCCATCGAGCCAGCACCGCCATTCAATGCGATCATGGCTGATCACTCTCAATCAGTACCCCGTCCCTGCCTTCTCCCCATACCCCCTCACTCCGCTATCCTTAAGAGCTCTATCCAGCTCTCTCTTGAAAGCATCCAACGAACTGGCCTCCACTGCCTTCTGAGGCAGAGAATTCCACACCTTCACCACTCTCTGACTGAAAAAGTTCTTCCTCATCTCCGTTCTAAATGGCCTACCCCTTATTCTTAAACTGTGGCCCCTTGTTCTGGACTCCCCCAACATTGGGAACATGTTTCCTGCCTCTAATGTGTCCAATCCCCTAATTATCTTATATGTTTCAATAAGATCCCCCCTCATCCTTCTAAATTCCAGTGTATACAAGTCCAATCGCTCCAGCCTTTCAACATACGACAGTCCCGCCATTCCGGGAATTAACCTAGTGAACCTAAGCTGCACGCCCTCAATAGCAAGAATATCCTTCCTCAATAGACAATAGACAGTAGGTGCTGGAGTAGGCAGGGATTGTAATCACGTATTCCCTTTCCGCTGACAGGATAGCAAGCAACAAAAAGCTTTTCACTGTACCTCGGTACACGTGACAATAGACGACTGACTAAACTATCCTAGCGAGTCTAATCAAGCGTTAATTGAGTAACGATCCGATTTGTGAATCCTAATTAATTAAACGCTTGCAGTGCACATTTATCCAATTCTTCATGGCGAGGTTTTACCAAGTGTGCAGCCAATGCAGTTTGTTATATTCATTACTTCAATGCGAACTGTTTGAGGGATTATGTTCATAAATGCTTTATTATTTATAGTTTTCACAACTGCGTCCATGCATTTTGGAGCAATTTTTATTTGATTCAGCAGCAGATTCACGGGCTGGCGCAATTTGCGTTTTTTCATTAAGTTTGTCACTGCAGCTTTTTGTTGAAGGGTTCGTGCTTGGACCGTTGGGTTCGGCCACTTGCACTTGGAACGTTGGGTTCGGCCACTTGCACTTGGAACGTTGGGTTCGGCCACTTGCACTTGGACCGTTGGGTTCGGCCACTTGCACTTGGACCGTTGGGTTCGGCCACTTGCACTTGGACCGTTGGGTTCGGCCACTTGCACTTGGAACGTTGGGTTCGGCCACTTGCACTTGGAACGTTGGGTTCGGCCACTTGCACTTGGAACGTTGGGTTCGGCCACTTGCACCTCGACGCATTAAGCGAGGCGACCATTAATTTCGGTTTGTACCGCGACGTGATCGATGTGCAGGGTCGCACGCGTTCGCTCGAGTGCAAATCCGCAGGGGTGGAAGGCGAGGAGCAGGAAGTGATCGTTGCAATTAGCACGCTCTGGCGGCGTTCAATAAAGCGGAGTAAAGGTCGAGGCTAAGTAATCAAGGGGGATGAAAAAGTGCAGAGGGATTTAAAAGGGAGCGGATGATAGTTATTAGCGGGTCTGAGGAAGCTGGGAAGGCAGAGAGGTTTTGCAATAACAGAGCAAAGGGCCAACAGCGTACTGGCCCAAAGAACAGCCCCGATCCATCACTGAGTCACAGAGCCGAACAGCACGGGAAGAGGCCCTTCGGCCCAACTTGTCCATGCCGACCAAGATAGACTTTAGACTTACAGCACAGACACAGGCTCTTTGGCCCATCTTATATGTGTCGACCAAGACAGACTTTAGACTAGACTTTAGAGGTACTGCACAGACACAGGCCCTTCAGCCCATCTTATACGTGCCGACCAAGATAGACTTTAGACTAACAGCACCGACACAGGCCCTTCGGCCCATCTTATACGTGCCGACCAAGGCAGACGTTAGATGGGCAGAACGATGGCGCAGCGGTAGAGTTGCTGCCTT
The DNA here is from genome assembly GCF_053455715.1 of Rhinoraja longicauda. Classification (NCBI taxonomy): domain Eukaryota; kingdom Metazoa; phylum Chordata; class Chondrichthyes; order Rajiformes; family Arhynchobatidae; genus Rhinoraja; species Rhinoraja longicauda. The sequence goes on from NC_135978.1 coordinate 4,913,761, forward strand.
CCAGCGACAGAGACCCGGGTTCGATCCTGACTTAGGGTGCTGTCTGTACGGAGTTTGTACGTTCTCCCCGTGACCTGCGTGGGTTTTTCACTGAGATCTTCGATTTCCCCCCACAATCCACAGACGTGAAGGTTTGTAGGTTAATCGATTTCAGTAAACTTGTAATTTTGTTCCTAGTGTTAGTGCGCGGGGATCGCTGGTCAGCGCGGACTCGGTGGGCCGAGCGGCCTGTTTCAGCGCTGTATCGCTAAACTAAACTAAATTAAACTTAGACTTTAGAGATAGAGCACAGAAACAGGCCCTTTGGCCCAACCTGACCATGCTGACTAAGAACAGGAAAGCAGACTATTATCTGAATGGTGGCCGATTAGGAGAAGGGGAGATGCAACGAGACCTGGGTGTCGTGGTACACCAGTCATTGAAAGTAGGCATGCAGGTGCAGCAGGCAGTGAAGAAAGCGAATGGTATGTTGGCTTTCATAGCGAGAGGATTTGAGTATAGGAGCAGGGAGGTTCTGCTGCAGTTGTACAGGGCATTGGTGAGACCACACCTGGAGTATTGCGTACAGTTTTGGTCTTCTAATCTGAGGAAAGACATTCTTGCCATAGAGGGAGTACAGAGAAGGTTCACCAGATTGATCCCTGGGATGGCATGACTTTCATATGAAGAAAGACTGGATAGACTCGGCTTGTACTCGCTGGAATTTAGAAGATTGAGGGGGGATCTTATAGAAACTTACAAAATTCTTAAGGGGTTGGACAGGCTAGATGCAGGAAGATTGTTCCCGATGTTGGGGAAGTCCAGAACAAGGGGTCAAAGTTTAAGGATAAGGGGGAAGTCTTTTAGGACCGAGATGAGAACGTTTTTTTTCACACAGAGAGTGGTGAATCTGTGGAATTCTCTGCCACAGAAGGTAGTTGAGGCCAGTTCATTGGCTATATTTAAGAGGGAGTTAGATGTGGCCCTTGTGGCTAAAGGGATCAGGGGGTATGGAGAGAAGGCAGGTACAGGATACTGAGTTGGATGATCGAAGGGCCGAATGGCCTACTCCTGCACCTATTTTCTATGTTTTTATGGTAGATCAGGACCACTCTCTAATTGGTGAGAGGACGGTTCAGTTGCCTGATAACAGCTGGGAAGAAACTGTCCCTGAATCTGGAGGTGTGCGTTTTCACACTTCTGTACTTCTTGCCTGCTGGGATGGGGGAGAAGAGGGAGTGACTGGGGTGCGACTGGTCCTTGATTATGCTGCTGGCCTTGCCGAGGCAGCGAGAGGTTAGACAGTCTTTAGAGATACATCACGGAAACAGGCTCTTCAAGACTTGACGGGCCGAATGACCTAATTCTGCTTCGAGAACCTATGAAAGTAGGATTGTTTGGCCACTCCCCGTCATCTTATTGAGACACGTTAAGATTTGATTGTGGGTCTAGGGAGCGGGTTAGGGTTGCCAACTTTCTCACTCCCAAATAAGGGACAAAAGGTGACGTCACCGCCCCGCGCCCCACGTGACCTCACCCAGCCAGCGGCCACGTGCTCCCGCTCCACCAATGGCGGCCGCCCGGGCTGGGAGGTGGGTTGCTACACAACCTCTGTTAGGCGATGCCCGGGCCTCCGGGCCTATGGTGTCCGGGCCTACAGTGTCCGGGCCTACATCGGCCCCCAGCCCTACAGTGTCCGGGCCTATTGTGTCTGGGCCTACAGTGTCCAGGCCTACAGCGCCCCCCCGGGCCTACAGTGTCCGGGCCTACAGCGGCCCCCCGGGCCTAATACGGGACAATGGCGGCCCCTTACGGGACAAACCAATTTAGCCCAATATACGGGATGTCCTGGCTAATACGGGACTGCTGGCCACCCTAGGCGAGGGTTACAAGTAGGACGGTCCTCTCCAATATCAACATTACAGGCACCCGTAACCCCGTGGGATCGCCTTCATTACAACAGCCACAGTTATTCTTTGTAACATTGGACCATTAGTTACTGGATTTATGGGGTTGAGAGCTACCCCTTGCCTGGTGTGTTGGTCCAGTGTGTTAATGGCCCCCTATAAATGCAATTAGCCATGTCAGTGCCAGTTAAGATTGACAAGGCCTGAACATAGATATACATTGGATGTCAATGAAAGTCTCTTGGGCAGACTGACAAGGATTCAATCCATTCCTTTTATTGCAAGTCTGTTCAGACAATTGTGTTTGACTCCATGAAGGTATTATATTGACATTAAACTGCAGTTAATGTTTCAATACGCAGTCTCTAACTGACCTGTTCCTCAAGTGTGTAGAAAGGAACTGCAGATGCAGGTTTATACCGAAGATAGACACAAAGTGCTGGAGTAACTTAGCGGGTCAAGCAACAACTCTGGAGAAAAAGGATGCGTGATTTTTGCTGGTCGAGACCCTTCTTCAGACTGTGAAGAGTCAGATGTCAGAGGTTATGGGGAGAAGGCAGGAGAATGGGGTTAAGAGGGAAAGATAGATCAGCCATGATTGGACGGTGGAGTAGACTTGATGGGCCGAATGGCCTGATTCTACTCCTATTACGTGCATTCAGGACTGGCTTACCGATGGAAGAGGGAGGTTTGTGGTGGAGAGGCAACATTCAGGCTGGAGGTCTGTGACCAGCGGTGTTTAGTTTCGTTTATTGTCACGTGTACCGAGGTACAGTGAAAAGCTTTTTGTTGCGTGCTATCCCAGTCAGCGGAAAGACAACACACGATTACAATCGAGCCGTCCACAGTGCACAGATACGTGGCAAAGGGAATAATGTTTATTGCAAGATAAAGTCCGGTAAAGCCCGATTAAAGATAGTCTGAGGGTCTCCAATGAACCAGATGGTAGCTCAGGCCCACTCTCCTGTGGGTGGTATGATAGTTCAGTTGGCTGATAACAGCTGGGAAGAGACTGTCCCCGAATCTGTGCTGGGAAACTGTATTGTTTGTGATATCTATAAATGACTTGGGGCACGGCACGGTGGCGCAGCGGTAGAGTTGCTGCCTTACAGCGAATGCAGCACCAGAGACTCAGGTTCGATCCTGACTTCGGGCGCCGTCTGTACGGAGTTTGTACGTTCTCCCCGTGACCTGCGTGGGTTTTCTCCGAGATCTTCGGTTTCCTCCCACACTCCAAAGACGTACAGGTTTGTAGGTTAATTGATGGGTAAAATGTTTTTTAAAAATTGCCCCTAGTGTGTGGAGGATAGTGTCAGTGTGCGGGGATCGCAGGGCGGCACGGACTCGGTGGGCCGAAGGGCCTGTTTCCGCGCTGTATCTCTAAATCTAAATCTAAATCTAAACAATAGACAATAGACAATAGACAATAGGTGCAGGAGTAGGCCATTCAGCCCTTCGAGCCAGCACCGCCATTCAATGCGATCATGGCTGATCACTCTCAATCAGTACCCCGTTCCTGCCTTCTCCCCATACCCCCTCACTCCGCTATCCTTAACGTAGATGGGTTAGCTCATAAGACTGTGAGGGAGGCTGACAAAGTAAACAAAGCTACAGAAATGGGCAGAGAAGATGGCATATGGAGTTTAATCCAAGCAGGCGTGGGTGTTGAATGTACCTTTGGCAGGTTGAACACAAGGGAAATATATACAATTAACGGTGGGCCGAAGGGCCTGTTTCCCTGCTGTATCTCTAAACTAAACTAAACTAAAGTAATCTAAATTGCTTTACCTGCTAGCATTAGGCTTGGATGTGATTCCCAAGTTCTATCTTAGTGACAGTGAGATTAGGCATTAATGGAAAATACATCTCAATCTTTCATAATATAACTCCTTCTGATGATAGCCCCCACAATGTGAACGGTTGGAATAGGCACTCCATTATACATAATGGGCGAGGTCGTTGCACTGGGATATCTCCTTAGGTACTTGTTAAGGCTCCATCAAATCCACTGTGTTTGCTTAATGGGAACGAGAGAGAAACAGAATGTACTTTGCTCACTGCTGGTGTGTTGGCAAGTTGAGAGAATCTTCAAACCAGAAAATCTTCAAACCAGAAAGTTCAGCAGTTCATGATTTATTTGGTTGAAGCTCAAGAAACTACCGGAATGACCAGGAAGGAACTACTGATGCATGTTTACAACGAAGATAGCCGCAAAGCGCTGCAGTAACTCAGCGGCTTTAGTCTGGGGAAGGGTCTCGACAATAGTCAATAGGTGCAGGAATAGGCCATTCGGCCCTTCGATCCAGCACCACCATTCAATGTATAAGAAAATAACTGCAGATGCTGGTACAAATCGAAGGTATTTATTCACAAAATGCTGGAGTAACTCAGCAGGTCAGGCAGCATCTCAGGAGGATAGACAATAGACAATAGACAATAGGTGCAGGAGTAGGCCATTCAGCCCTTCGAGCCAGCACCGCCATTCAATGCGATCATGGCTGATCACTCTCAATCAGTACCCCGTTCCTGCCTTCTCCCCATACCCCCTCACTCCGCTATCCTTAAGAGCTCTATCCAGCTCTCTCTTGAAAGCATCCAACGAACTGGCCTCCACTTCCTTCTGAGGCAGAGAATTCCACACCTTCACCACTCTCTGACTGAAAAAGTTCTTCCTCATCTCCGTTCTAAATGGCCTGCCGCTTATTCTTAAACTGTGGCCCCTTGTTCTGGACTCCCCCAACATTGGGAACATGTTTCCTGCCTCTAGCGTGTCCAATCCCTTAATAATCTTATATGTTTCGATAAGATCCCCTCTCATCCTTCTAAATTCCAGTGTATACAAGCCTAGCCGCTCCAGTCTTTCAACATAGGACAGTCCTGCCATTCCAGTCCCGCCATTCAACCTGAAACATCACCCTTTCCAGAGATGCTGCCTGACCCGCTGAGTTACTCCAGCACTCTGTGGCTATCTTCAGGTTTAGTTTAGTTTAGTTTTGAGATACAGCGCAGAAACAGGCCCCTTCGGCCCACCGAGTCCGTGCCGACCAGCGATCCCCACACACTAACACGACCCTACACACGCCAGGGACGGTTTTACATTCATACCAAGCCAATTAACCTGCAAACCTGCACGTCTTTGGAGTGTGGGAGGAAACCGGAGCTCCGGGGGAAAAACCACACAGGTCACGGGGGGAACGTACAAACTCCATGCAGCCAGCGCCCGTAGTCGGGATCGAACCCGAGTGTCTGGCGCTGTGAGGCAGCAACTCTACCGCTGTGCCACCGTGCCACACGCACAGACTGTGTATACCTCATCAGGATATCTGACACCAGTTTGCATTTCCTTCTGTGTAAAGGTAACCTGCCTGTAATTATTTAATTGATTCGTACATAGCTCTGCATCTCCATATCACCTGATGGAGGAGTATAAACTGAACTGCATGGTCTGGGATCTTATCCAGCTTTGAATGTCTTGTGCTAATGGAGCTAATGGAGCTCTAAGAAGTGTGCAGTCATCCTTGTTCAATCAACAGGGAACAACTTCATCTTGGCTGTAAAATACAGGAATAAAAGTACCTCTTAGGGCCCGTGAGGCTCCTCTGTTATTAAATCAGATCCTGGCTGATCAGTGCCTCCATTTGCTCCACATCCCTCCGTATACTTAGCCAATAGAAATATATCCATCTCCGGCTGAAAACGTTATTTGGCAGCCAGGTTCCATAGACAATAGACAATAGGTGCAGGAGGAGGCCATTCGGCCCTTCGAGCCAGCACCGCCATTCAATGTGATCATGGCTGATCATCTCAATCAGTACCCCGTTCCTGCCTTCTCCCCATACCCCCTGACTCCGCTATCCTTAAGAGCTCTATCCAGCTCTCTCTTGAATGCATTCAGAGAATTGGCCTCCACTGCCTTCTGAGGCAGAGAATTCCACAGATTCACAACTCTCTGACTGAAAAAGTTTTTCCTCATCTCCGTTCTAAATGGCCTACCCCTTATTCTTAAACTGTGGCCCCTTGGTTCTGGACCCCTCCAACATTGGGAACATGTTTCCTGCCTCTAACGTGTCCAACCCCTTAATCTTATACGTTTCGATAAGATCTCCTCTCATCCTTCTAAATTCCAGTGTATACAAGCACAGTGTTCCCACAGCACCAAGGTGGAAAATTAGATAGTCATCGAGTCACAGAGTGTGGAAACAGGCCCTTCGGCCCACCTTGCCCACGCGGGCCAGCATGCCCCAGCTACACTAGTCCCACCTGCCTGCGTTTGGCCCACATCCCTCTAAACCTGTCCTATCCACGGAACTGTGTGGGAAGAAATCCGCAGATGCTGGTTTACAACGAAGATAGGCATAAGAAGCTGGAGTAACTCAGCGTGTCAGTCAGCATCTCCGGAAAGGAGGAATATTCAATTTCTCCAGAGTTGCCCCCTGAATTTTTGTTTAGATTTAGAGATACAGCACGGAAACAGGCCCTTCGGCCCACTGGGTCCGTGCCGCCCAGCGATCCCCGCACATTAACACTATCCTACACCCACTAGGGACAATTTTTACATTTGCCCAGCCAATTAACCTACAAACCTGTACGTCTTTGGAGTGTGGGAGGAAACGAAGATCTCGGAGAAAACCCCACGCAGGTCACGGGGAGAACGTACAAACTCCGTACAGACGGCGCCCTTAGTCAGGATCGAACCTGAGTCTCTGGCGCTGCATTCACTGTAAGGCAGCATGCAGGTTCAGCAGGCAGTGAAGAAAGCCAATGGAATGTTGGCCTTCGTAACAAGAGGAGTTGAGTATAGGAGCAAAGAGGTCCTTCTACAGTTGTACCGGGCCCTGGTGAGACCGCACCTGGAGTACTGTGTGCAGTTTTGGTCTCCAAATTTGAGGAAGGATATTCTTGCTATGGAGGGCGTGCAGCGTAGGTTCACTAGATTAATTCCCGGAATGGCGGGACTGTCGTATGTTGAAAGGCTGGAGCGATTGGGCTTGTATACACTGGAATTTAGAAGGATGAGGGGGGATCTTATTGAAACATATAAGATAATTAGGGATTGGACACATTAGAGGCAGATAACATGTTCCCAATGTTGGGGGAGTCCAGAACAAGGGGCCACAGTTTGAGAATAAGGGGTAGGCCATTTAGAACGGAGATGAGGAAGAACTTTTTCAGTCAGAGGGTGGTGAAGGTGTGGAATTCTCTGCCTCAGAAGGCAGTGGAGGCCAGTTCGTTGGATGCTTTCAAGAGAGAGCTGGATAGAGCTCTTAAGGATAGCGGAGTGAGGGGGTATGGGGAGAAGGCAGGAACGGGGTACTGATTGATAGTGATCAGCCATGATCGCATTGAATGGCGGTGCTGGCTCGAAGGGCTGAATGGCCTACTCCTGCACCTATTGTCTATTGTCTATTGTCTATTGTCTATTGTCTAACTCTACCGCTGCGCCACTGTGCCGCCCGAACTGCTTAGTTACTCCTCATTTTTTTTTTGTCTATCCATGAAACTGTCCAGATGTCTCATAAACGTTGGATAGTCCCAGCCTCAACTAACTCCTCTGGCAGCTCGTTCCGTACACCCACCACCTTCTGTGTGAAAAGGTTGCCCCTCAGATTCCTATTTAAATCTTTTTCCCTTCACCTTACACCTATGTCCTCTGGTCCTTGATTCACCTACTCTGGGCAAGAGACTCTGTGCATCTACCCCGATCTATTCCTCCCATGATTTTATACACTTCTACAAAATCACCCCTCATCCTCCTGCACTCCAAGGAATAGAGTCCCAGCCTGCTCAACCTCTCCGACAGCTCACGCCCTCGAGTCCTGGCAACATCCTCATTAATCTTCTCTGTACCGTATCGTACTAAATTCTTAAACCTTCAAAGACACCATTGCAATTTACATTTGGTGTTCATTTTAAGCCACGTGTCACCTATTCCCTAGCTTTACGTTAGGGAAATCATAGTTTTTGAAATCATACTGTAGAAAGATTAAAAGTGATTAAATTCTTTAATCTGCTATTTTAATGAAGATGCTAAAACTGCTCAAAATGAATCGGTTCACCTCTTTGCCAAACACAGCAAAGATATTTTCGAAATCAGTAATTCTCAGGGTGTAACTTTGAAGCTGTTTGTAGGACAATCACCGTAACATAAAGGAAGATTTCCTCCAAAATTAAAGTGGTTTTACAAATTTTGACAGATTTTGGGTTATTTACTGATTTTAATGTTATTCTATTTTGAACGCGGAAATTTATTTGCAGGAATTTTTATTAGGGGCATATAAACAGTCAAAAGCAACCAGCTCACAAGTTCACAAGTTATGGGAGTAGTTTTAGGCCATTCGGCCCTTCGAGTCCACTCTGCCATTCAATCATGGCTGACCTCTACCTCCTAATCGCATTCTCCTGCCTTCTCCCGCCATAACCCTTGACACCCGTTCTAATCGAGAATTTGTCTATCTCTGCCTTAAAAAATATCCACTGACTTGGCCTCCACTTAACCACCTTCTGACTAAAGAAGTTCCTCCTCGCCTCCTTTCTAAATGAGCGCCCTTTAATTCAGAGGCTGTGACCTCTGGTCCTAGACTCTCCCACCAGTGGAAACATCCTCTCCACATCCACTCTATCTACTGCGCCTTTCATTATTCTGTAAGTTTCAAAGAGGTCCCCTTTGTACAAGAACAACATTTAAAAGGCATTTGGACTGGTGCACTAATTGAAGGGTTTAGAGGGCTATGGCTTAAATAGGCATTATGGTCGGCATGGATGAGTTGGGCCGAAGGGCCTGTTTCCACGTTGGTTGACTCAATGTCTGCCACGTGTGGCAGTAGGGAGAAGATAGGTCCCTTCGGTGAACTTTAGTTCAGTTTAGTTTAGAGATACAGCGCGGGAAACAGGCCTTACGGCCCCACCGAGTCCGCGCCGACCAGCGATCCCCGCGCACTAACACTGCCCTACACACACCAAGGACAATTTTTACAATTATGCCGAGCCAATTAGCCTACAAACCTGTAGGTCTATGGAGTGTGGGAGGAAACCGGAGATCTCGGAGGAAACCCAGGCGGGTCACGGGGGCGAACGTGCAAACTCCGTGCGGGCAGCGCCCGTAGTCGGGATCGAACCTGGGCCCCTGGCGGTGAAAGGGCCGTGAGGCGGCAACTCTGCCGCTGCGCCGCCGTTGCAGTTACTTGCCGGCACGCCGGAAACGTGGCCACGCTTTCGTAAGGCCAAGGTGTGGTTTTACCGGGTCGCACGTCGGGGTTGCCGACTTGCCCCGCGTCCCCTCGTGACCTCGCCCAGCTAGCGGCCACGTGCTCCCGCTCCACCAATGGCGGCCGCCATTGGTGGAGCGGGAGCACACGGCCGCTGGCTAGGCGCGGCCGCCATTGGTGGAGCGGGAGCACGTGGGCCGCTGGCTGGGCGAGGTCACGCGAGGAGGACGCGGGGCGGTGACGTCACCCCTTTGTCCCGCATTTGGGAGCGAGGAGGTTGGCAACCTACCAATACGGGGACAAGGGCGGGCGCGGGACAAAACTAACTTAGCCCAAAATGCGGGATGTCCCGGCTAATACGGGACAGTTGGCGAACCCTAAGGTCCGTGTGTCAATAAAGTATCGTTAAAACATTGAATGCCCTTTTCAGCGGCAGGCAGCTGATATGTTTGATAGGAACGCAGAGTGGGGGGGGGGGGGGGGGGGGGGGGGGGTGGGGGTGGGGGGGGGATGGGGGAAATGTGCGTGACGTATACTTTCATTAGGGTTTCATCAGGGCGGCACGGTGGCACAGCGGTAGGCAATAAACAATAGACAATAGGTGCAGGAGGAGGCCATTCAGCCCTTCGAGCCAGCACCGCCATTCAATGTGATCATGACTGATCATTCTCAATTGCTGCCTTACAGCGAATGCAGTGCCGGAGACTCAGGTTCGATCCCGACTACAGGCGCCATCTGTACGGAGTTTGTACGTTCTCCCGTGACCCGCGTGGGTTTTCTCCGAGATCTTCGGTTTCCTCCCACACTCCAAAGACGTGCAGGTACGTAGGTTAATTGGCTGGGCAAATGTAAAATTGTCGCTCGTGGGTGTAGGATAGTGTTAATGTGCGGGGATCGCTGGGCGGCGCGACCCGGTGGGCCGAAGGGCCTGTTTCTGCGCTGTATCTCTAATCTAAAAAAAAAATCTAAAATCAGCTTCGAGCCGGTCTCGGTAAAGGAGAACAGATCAACCTACTTTCTGACATTTCCAATTCCATTGTAAAAAGGTCATTTTCTTCCCTGAACCTTTCAGTAAAGGTAAGGCACAATAGAAAGGAAAATGTCAAGCCTCGTATCTGGCTGCTTTCATGGAATTGTATTATGAATCATGCGACCAGATGTTGCTGTGGCAACGGTGTGGCCACCACGTGGAATTATCATCTGAATACCTGCATTGAAAGAAATAACATTAACCTGCACACAGCAGACGGTGGCGCAGTGGTTAGAGCTGCTGCCTAACGGCGCCAGAGACCCGGGTTCCATCCCGACCACAGGGCGCTGTCCGCACGGAGTTTGTACCTGCGTGGGTTTTCTCCGAGATCTTCGGTTTCCTCCCACACTCCAAAGACGTGCAGGTTTGTAGGTTAATTGGCTTGGTGTCAATGTGTAAATTGTCCCCAGTGCAGTGTCAGTGTGTGGGGATCGCTGGTCGGCGCGGGACTTGGCGGGTCGAAGGGCCTGTTTTCGCGCTGTGTCTCCAAACTAAACTGAACTAAACCATAGAGCAAGTTCCTTTTGGTGATTCTGCCCATATTTCAATATTTTATTTTTAACATAGACACCTGTATAAAATCTTGCAGAGTCTTGGCGGAGAAGGTTTACGAGGACGTTGCCAGGACTCGAGGGTCTGAACTATAGGGAGACGTTGGGCAGGCTGGGACTCTATTCCCTGGAGCGCAGGAGGATGAGAGGTGATCTTGTAGAGGTGTACAAAATCAGGAAGAGATGCATGAAGAGTTATTTTCCCAGAGTAAGTGAATCAAGAAAGTAGTGGGCATAAGGTGACAGGCGAGGGATATTATACGGACTTTGTAGGGACACTTTTTTAACTCGTAGATGGTAGGTGTGTGGAAGAGCTGCCAGGGGGAAGTAGTTGAAGCAGGTACATAACAGCATTAAAAAGCCCCTTGGACAGGTAGATTAAAGAAGGCCGTGCTTATACACTTCAGAGCGCGTGAGACTGAGGGGTGTCAATGGAATAGATGCAGCAGTGATTTTTTTTTAGGAATTGACAAAGATGTTTTTGTTACCCAAAAGTATTAAGGGAAATGAGGATTTAGGTCGCAGGCTAGCCCTTCACAAGCTCACAAGTTAATGGAGAGGAATTAGGCCATTCGGCCCATCGAGTCTACTCCCCATTCAATCATGGCCTCTTAGATTCTAATTCTAATTGAACAGCAGAACAGACTCGGTGGGTAACTAACTTATCTTTGCTTCCCGAAAAGCTCCTTGGCACTTATTGTTGGAATGAAGAAATGCTGACAACTGTCATTTCCACGCAGGTCACGGGGAGAACGTACAAACTAAATCTACAAATTTACAAACTAAATCTAAAACTAAATCCGGATTCAGGGGAAGCTTCTTCCTCTCTGTTATCAGATTACTGAATGGTCACAGAAACATTGAAACATAGACAATAGGTGCAGGAGTAGGCCATTCGGTCCTTCGAGCCAGCACCGCCATTCAATATGATCATGGCTGATCATCCTAGATCAGTACTCCGTGCCTGCTTTCTCCCCATACCCCTTGATTCCGTTAGCCCTAAGAGCTACTGTATATCCAACTCTCTCTTGAAAACTGGAGGGTAGAGGGAGTCGTTGAGGCAGGTACTATAAGACATATGTGCAGGTACGTGGATAGGAAGGTCTTAGAGGGATAGGGCCCCAAATGCGCCCAAAATGGGACTAGCTTAGATGAGGTATTTTCTTCGGCATGGACAAATTGGACTGAAGGTCTGTATACCTCAATGATTCTATACTGGAACATAAAGTGGGTATTCATGTGAAGGGTACGTTAGTTTAGTTTCAGAGATGCAGACACGGAGACAGGCCCTTCGGCCCGTCTGGTCCACGCCGAGCAACGATCACCATACACTAGCTCGATCCTACACACCAGACGCAATTTACAGGGGGCCAATTAACCTGCGTACCTGCACGTCTTTGGGATGTGGGAAGGAATCGGAGCACCAGGGGGAAACCCACGTGGCCACGGTGAGAATCCACGTGCAATCTCCGCACAGCCTGTTCTCCTTGGCCAACCGAGTGGAATTCTCTGCCTCAGAAGGCAGTGGAGGCCAATTCTCTGAATGCATTCAAGAGAGAGCTAGATAGAGCTCTTAAGGATAGCGGAGTCAGGGGGTATGGGGAGAAGGCAGGAACGGGGTACTGATTGAGAATGATCAGCCATGATCACATTGAATGGTGGTGCTGGCTCGAAGGGCCGAATGGCCTCCTCCTGCACCTATTGTCTATTGTCTATTGAGTCCGCACCGACCAGCAGTTACCGTGTCCACTAACACTATCCTACACACCGGGATAATTCCCCATTTTTTTTACCAAAGCCAATTAACCTACAAACCTGTGCGTGTTTGGAGCGTGGGAGGACACCAGGGCACCCGGAGAAAACCCACGCAGGTCACGGGGAGAATGTACAAACTCCGTACAGACAGCGCCCGTGGTCAGGATCGAACCCGGGTCTCTGGCGCCGTGAGGCAGCGACTCTACCGCTGCGCTCCTGGACCGCTGGAAATACGTGACCTGCTCAGTATTTCCAGCATTATCTGTTTATATTTCAGATATCTAGCAAATTTTATCTTTTGACTGTTTTTTTGACCCCTCATAATAACAATAACCGTAAGTAATTGTTCTCAATTTGCTTTGCGATCGCATATTTCTTTTGCGAAGGTATCTGTCGTTTTCACCAGCGATGTCTCACGAGGCTTGTACGACATATAGCATCACATTTACATTTCACTTCAGTGCTTTGAAAAAAAAAAAATCCTCGTTAAATGCCAAGAGATCAAAGATAACTTAAAAGCTTCGGAAAGGGAGCACGATTTGAGGGGACGAATTGCATTTTCCTTTTAATGTGAGATGAGGGAATTTAATAAGGTTTCATTTAAAGAAAGCAAATTGACCTGTACAGTCTTTCAAAGGTTCACCAGCATAAATACGAACCAGGTCTGTTTACTTAGCTATATTAAACCACAAAAAATGGCTTAACATTACTCTGGAAAAATCAATGAGCAGATGATTTTGTCATTTCTACTTAAGGTCACATCAGCAAGTAGGTCTGATCACTGATCAGTCTATCAGTCTGGAATAAAAACCATTAAGAGGCAATTCTAGAATATATGTAGGAGAATAACTGAAGATGCTGGTTTAAATCGAAGGCGGACACAAAATGCTGGAGTAACTCAGCGGGTCAGGCAGCATCTCGGGAGAGAAGGAATGGGTGACGTTTCGGGTCGAGACCCTTCTTCAGACTGATGCTGCCTGACCCACTGAGTTACTCCAGTCTACCTTAAAGAATTATATGGTTTAGTTTAGAGATACAGCGCGGAAACAGCCCTTTCGGCCTTCACTGAGTCCACGCCGACCAGCGATCCCGCACACTGGCACTATCCTGCCACACTAGGGGACAATCTGCCAAAGCCAATTAACCTACAGATCTCCACATCTTTGGAGTGTGGAGGAAACTGCAGCTTAGAGTCTTAGAGTCATAGAGTGATACAGTGTGGAAACAGGTCCTTCAGCCCAACGTGGCCACACCGGCCAAAATGTCCCAGCTACACTAGCCCCACCTGCCCGCGTTTGGCCCATATCCCTCCAAACCTGTCCTATCCATGCACCTGTCTAACTGTTTCATTAAAT